>NW_006921589.1:37616729-37622709 GCF_000298275.1 Orycteropus afer afer | reverse complement strand
AGAAGGCTGGTGTTCAAACCCACCAGCCACTCCTTGGAAGGAAGGTTGGGCAATCTACTTCCATAGTGATACTGCCTCAGAAACCCAAGGAGGAGTCGCTATGACTCAGATACGACTCAACGGCAGTGGCATCACTTCTGGCTTCTGTGGGGTTCAAAGTTTCCCTGAAAGCCCTAGAGTCTCTTGAGGAGGTTGGTGACCCTTTGTTTTTTCGTTTACTGAAGGAACTATTGTTATTATGTGCTGTCTAGTTGATTTCAACACATGACAACCTATCTGACAGAGCAGAAGTGCCCCATAGGGTTTTCTCGGCAGATTGCCAGGTCTTTCACCTGCAGAGCTGCTGGGAGGATCTGAACTGTCGACATTTCAGTTGGTAGCCAAGCACTTGACCGTTGTGCCACCAAGGTTCCTTTCTACAGGAACTATAGTGACAGTGATAAAGCTCTTCTCAGCTCAACAGTGACTTCTGTTGTGATTAGGTATTAAATCTTGTCCATGAAAGGTAACAAGTTGACATTCAATCCAAATGGGATGGAACTAACAAGTGGTTACTGAAACCTAAGAGAAAAATGGCATGGATACTGTACCAAGGGAATGGCAGAAGTTCACATTCATGCCTGTGACCTGGGTACTTTTTTCATCATAATTTATAGGTATTAAAAATCACATGCCAGAGCATGGAACTGTACAATATTATGAACAGAACTGAACATATGACAGGCAGATAATGATAAGGTTAGTCACATTTGACTCCTTAGGGATATAGAGCCCATGTTTTTTTTTTTTCTTGGTAAAGAATACACTCAGAGCTATTTACATATACTTAAAGTGCTTTAGAACCATGTGATCAATATTTATTCACTATAATAACTCAAGTTAAGGGTAATTACATGTAACTTAACATGTAACTGGAGAGTAATTGTTAGAGTAAATGCTTATGAAATGGGTTTTGAGAATATGACAGATGTCTGTTTCTCTAGTGTTATAAGATGCCGTCGAGTAAATTTCAACTTGTTGTTGTTGTTGTGTGCGTCGAGTTGGACTTGACTCATAGCGACCCCTCCTTGGGTTTCCGAGGCAGTATCACTATGGAAGTAGATTGCCCCATCTTCCTTCCGAGGAGTGACTGGTGGGTTTGAACCGTCAGCCTTCTGGTCAGCAGTCAAGTGCTTTAGGCACTATACTACCAGAGTAAGGTGCTGTCAAGTCAATTTCAACTCATAGTGATCCCATAAATGTTTTTTTATTTTAATTAAAAAAAAACCCACAAAAAACTCAGATGAAAAACAAACTGGTAGGAGAAAATATGGTTATACAAACTTAAATAAAATATTTAAAAGTGATTGAAATATTCCTAGATTTTTCCTTAGTCAAATATAAATATATATCTCTGCTTTTAATATTTCAAATCCCCTATGTGTACTGACAGAAGCTCTGGTACCGTAGTGCCTAAGGCACTTGACTGTTAACAAGAAGGCTGGTGGTTCAAACTCACCAGCCACTCCTTAAAAGGAAGATGGGGCAATCTACTTCCATAGTGATACTGCCTCGGAAACCCAAGGAGGGGTTGCTATGAGTCAGGTCTGACTTGACAGCACATAACAATAACACATGTGTACTGACAGAATGATAAGGGAGCTTCTAGCTTTAGTAAATCCAGGCATTTGGAAAAACTGGCTGATCTTTCTGAGAAAATTCCCTATGTTGCATAACTTTATGGCATTTTGTAGGGTCCATACATAATTCTTATTTCTACAGAAATCCATCAACCCTTGAAAATGAATCTCAGCCATCTAAATATCAAAACAAGACGTTTCTGCAAATATTAGTGGTAGTGATTTTCCATAGAATAAGACTGAGCAGACTACCCTAAGTTCAGTAATGCTTCTGGATGTTTTCCCTTATCTAAGCCCAATAATTCCATGTTAATCTTACCAACCATTCATGGAGATTGGCTTAATTTCATTATATTGTACATATACAAAATAATAGCTATTATATGTCCACAATACATTATCATATTTGTGTTCAATAAAATAATAGCTCAATAACAAGTGACATTTCATTATTCAAATGATCTTATAACATCAACACCAATGTTAATAAAAATCTGCAGGCTGAATTCAATGGAATTCATTTGAAGTTTCCCAGTTGTCAAAGAAAGCCTTTCAAAGATAAATGGACATTCTCTATTTTGTTAAATTTTATTTTTTACCTGCTGAAGGCTATGGCAAGGCCATAGCAAAAGCATCCTATGAGCAGGGGCAAGAAAGGCAGAGATGAAGCAGGTAGGTGAGTGTACACATCGTGTGCTATGAGCACTTCCCACTACTGCAGACTGAAGATTCTTGGCTTCAACCTTCTTCTGGATTTAGCAAAGCAAAGTAAAAGCAAATTGAAATGTAGACAGATGTTTAAAAGTTCCATTTCCACTTAAAGTTGATGTTTTTCCTCCACGTAATATTTTGCAATTTAAAAGAAAGGAAATTAATCCTGTCAAGATTTTTCAACATGGAGATTGTAGGTTCTTTTAGTATTGAGTTTTAACAGACAGTACGTTGCTTTCTCTATTTGTAGGCCATTAGGAGAGATAATAATAGTAATAAGCCATAGTGACTCTGTAAAAGCAAAGACATACAAAAAGGTTTTTTTTTTTTTTTTTGGCCAAAACACATTTTAACAAATAGGGGCTTGCTTTGTACATACATGCCATAGTTGAAGACAAATTTAGATTGTTATATTTAGGAAATATTTATTTTCATTAATTAGGACTTTACTTATGTTTACATGTATGTATATGTGTGAGACAGAGAGAGACAAAGAGGGATTGAGATTACTTTTCAGCATAAGACTGTAATTGCCTGAGAATTCTCTAGTTAGGTAAAATACAGGTTGAGATGTTTAGTCTTCTTCCCAGGAGCTATAATCAAAGTATACTTTATACATTCACAGGAAACTGATGGAGATTAACACTTCATGAACTATTAGAACATCTGTTTAAACGGCTGTTTTAATTGAGAAAAATGTAAACATGAGTCTAAATTTACAAATATGCTGGTTATTCTTCCTTGTCTTTGAGGTTGAGTTGAAGTTTCTGTAGATTAGAGAAAAGCCTGAGTCTGGCAAAATTCAAAGCATTACATACATGCAGATCAAGTAATATGATACAGTCAGTTCACAATTATCTTAATAATTATTTACAGGGCCTTCTGTTGCTTTACCTCCTTGCTCACATGCAAGTGACCTGAGTTGCTCCATCTTCCTGATCAAACTGTCCGTCATCTAACTCCCGTAGGACACTGTCGTTGCTGCTGAACCCGGAGAAGCTGCTGTGCTGTGTAGACCTCCCCTCCTTCAACCAACATTCTCTAGAAGCAGAGAGGGAGCACTCCTCAGGTGCAGGCCTACTCTCTGTAGGTTGTGATGTCGTAGTGTCTAATCCAACACTCCTACTGGTTACTTTGTTTTTGTCTTCACCTTTTATATGGCGGCTGCCTTTCTTCTGAAACAGAAGAGATAGGCAACCAGAAGTTAAAAAGATGGGTGCTTTCCTGCACCTCTGCCCTACCACATGCTGTTTCCATAGGCTTTCCCTCCTTCTCTTCAAAACCCTGCTCATTCTTCAAAGAACCTCCTCATTTGCCCTTCTCCCATATAGAAATGAGCTCCTCTCTCTGGGTTTCACAGCCCTTTGCAGGTGACAGGCAGATAGGTCTCTTCATTGCCAGACTGGCGGTGGCAGTTTGGTCTGGGCCCTCAATGGCATCTCTGAGGAGAGAAATCTGGTGAAGTCAGATTTCTTATAATGTCAACACCAATGTTAATAAAAATCTGTAGGCTGAATGCAATGGTATAGTCAGTTGGAATTCATTTGAAGGTTTCCACATTTCAAAGCCAACTTTTCAGAGATAAATGGAGAACAAAACCAAAATAACCATACCCACTGCCATGCAGTCAATTCCAACTCATAGCAACCCAATTGGACAGAGTAGAACTACCCCATAGGGTTTCCAAGGCTGTAAATCTTTACGGAAGCAGACTGCCACATCTTTCTCCCATAGAGCAGCTGGTAGGTTTGAACCACCAAACTTTTGGTTAGCAGCCAAACCAGTATGCTTTAACCACTGTGCTACCAGAGCTCCTTAGTGGGGGACAAAGCAGGCTGTTTTGTTTAAGTACATTAAAGATTCCATTTTTCTTTGTGGTTTTATTTGGGATCTAAACAGTAGAAAAAGTGGTTCTTTGGCAACTTTATGGTCATTTTATACAGGAATAATTTCAAAAGTCACGCATAATTCAAACCAAGTTTATTTTTAACTAATGCCTGGTACGTCTTTCTGGGTCAAACAAACTCTTTTCCTCATTGAAGCTGCCATAAATGTTTCACAATTTCACAGGCTTATTCTTCAAACTATCTGATAAGCTGGACAGTTTTGCTAATAAATATTTACCAAGAGCTGACAGTGTCCTTGGTGCAGTTCAGAATAAAAGAGGACATGGTCTCTGCCAAGGAAACTTAAATTCAAATAAGATGTATCAGTCAATAAAAGGGAAGTCCAAGGGGAAGAATTATAGTAGCTGAACATGTGGATGTCCAGATTTCTGATGCAACTTCCTTACAAGGGCTTATATAATGCTGATAACAGGACATATATTAGATTTTGATCATACACTCTAAGGCATGTAAAACTGAATGAGAATTGAAAGACAAAAAAGGCTGGTGATTTCCCAGCTTTAAAAAGTTTCTGTACTGAAAGTTCATGTATGAGCTCCTAGTTGGGAAGTAGGATTACATTTTCCCATAGAAAATATCATTTATAAAAGTCAGATGCCTTCAAGCTCAATTGGCATAACATACTACACAAAACAGTGTTCTACCTCCTACTTTGGCAAGTAGCGACTGGAATCTTAAAAGCTTGCAAGCAGCCATCTAGATGCAACAATGAATGGGTCTTTCCTCATCCAGAGGAAAGAAGAATGAAGAAAACCAAAGATTCATGGAAAGAATTAGTCCTAGTGACTGGTACACCATGCGATCCACAGCCTATACAACTATGAGACCAGAAGAACTAGATGGTGCCTGGCTCCCACTGTCAACCACTTGGAGGGGGATCTATGTAGGAGATCCTGGATAGAGAGGGAGAACAATATGGAAAAAAATTAAAAATCATTTGGAGAGAAAAAAAAAAAAAGGGGGACCAGGTTTGCTGGTCTGATAGAGCTGGGTGGAACCACTGAGTCTATGGCCCCTAGCTGCCCTTCAGGTCTGGAATTGAACCCATACCTGTGGCTTCCAGCCATACAAAAGACAGGCATATGAGTTGAACATGTATCTGAGGTAGACACACTCCTTGAAGAGAACAATCATGGGAGAAAGAAGGGCTGTTTATGCACAGGGAGATAGTTCAGCGTGTGGGAGTGCATGGAGGGATGGATACAGGGAAGAGGTAACTGGGAGGAAGTGGGAGGGAGTTGTTGTATTGGGGTAAATTGTAGTTAATGTCATGAAACAACGTGTGTGTGAACTGCTGTATGGAAAGTGAATTTGCTCTGTAAGCTTTCACCCAAATCACAATTAAAAAAAAAAAAAAAGGCTAGACTTACTGGACCAAAAGAGATTAGAAGAACCCTCAACTATTACCCTAAGATGTGTTTTGAACATGGAATTGAAGCTATATCTGTGGGTTACCATTCAGCCAAATAACAGATTGGCTTACAAAAGAAATACTTACAAAATCATCCATGAGTAATGTGCTTTCTCAAGCAGTGAACTATACGAGACCAAATGGACAACATTTACCCCAAAATAAAGGTGAGAAGACAAGGAGGGGAAAGGAAGCTAGATCAAAAGAAACAGTACAGAATGGAAATACTGACAAAGTTGACACTTTCTAAAAACTGTAACCAACAGCATGGGACTATCTGTATAAAAACTGTTAAAGGCGAACCTAATTTGCTGTGTAAACTTTCACCTGAA
>NW_006921589.1:37614907-37616087 GCF_000298275.1 Orycteropus afer afer | reverse complement strand
CTTGATGGTGGTGAGTTTCATTTTGGTTTTAGCACGATGTGTGGAACACATCCTGGTGGCGTAGTGATTAGGTCTTGGCTGCTAACCAAAAGGTTGGCTGTTCAAACTTACCAGCCACTTCGCAGGAGAAAGGTGTGGCTATCTGCTTCCATAAAGATTTACAGCCTTGGAAACCACATGGGGGCAGTTCTACTCTGTCCTATAGTCGGAATTGACTCCACGGCAACAGTTTGGTAGTGTGTTGTTTAGAGAGGAGGGTTCGGCAGCTCAAGGACAGTTTATCTTTATTTTGGCCAAAGTTACTGGTGTCCTTGGGCAAATTTATGGGCAAAAGATCTACAGTCTACAGTGGGTCCTTCTTCAACAAAGATCAGCCTTCGTGGTCTCAAGTCAGATAGTTAAAGCTTGGTTATAGCTTTTCCGTCGGTACTCTTGCATTCATCAAATACAAATATTGGATCTTAAATACTTTCCCTTCCTATTCCTATTCACTGAATTTGCTGAATTTAACAGAGGCAGAAGAATCTGATTTACTCTCAGGGTTCAGGATTTCAGAACAGCATGTTTTCTGTACTGGGAAGCTGGATGATGAGGAAGTATTTGGATACAGGCAGGGTTGACCAGTTCTGCCAGGCTGGGTTACTTCCTCAAACCTGGCTAGTGCTTCCCTTTCCCACATGCATAACTAATGCATAACTCTATTTTTTTTTTTTTTTACATTTTACATTTTTAAAACTACATTTTATTGAAATATAATTTATGTACAGTGAAATACACAAAACTAAAGTGACATGGGTCAGTGCATTTTTCTCCCCTTCCACCCCTGGTAACTAACAAAGTTTCCTTCCATATATAAACCTTTCCTTAACTTTTTATAATAATGAACTAATACTTTATTTGTCCTTCTTTGATTGACTTATTTTACTCAGCATAATGTCCTCCAAGTTCATCTGTGTTATGGGGTGTTTTGCAGATTCTACATTATTCTTTATTGTTGCATAGTATTCCATTTTAGTTATCCTTCTTCTGCTGATGGGCACATAGGTTGTTTCCATCTATTTGCTACTGTAAACAGTGCTGCGATGAACATGGTTGTGCATATATCTGTTCTTGTCCTGGATCTCACTTCTTTAGGGTATATACCTAGTAATGGGATTGCTGGGTCAAATGGTATTTCTTT
>NW_006921589.1:37611607-37613337 GCF_000298275.1 Orycteropus afer afer | reverse complement strand
ATCTTTCCAAGGAGTGTATCTACCTAGTGTGAATGTTCAGCTCATATGCCTGTCTTTTGTCTGTCTGGAAGCCATGGGATTGGGTTCAATTCCAGACCTGAAGGGCAGCTAGGGGCCATAGTCTCAGTGGTTCCATCAGGCTCTATCAGACCAGCAAACCTGGTCCTTTTTTTCAAATGGTTTTTCTAATTCCAGCTTTTTAAGGAATTACCATACTGCTTTCCACAGTGGTTCTATCATTTTACAGTCCCACCAGCAGTGTATAAGGGTCTCAATCTCTCCACATCTTCACCAGCATTTGTTATTTTCTGTCTTGTTGAACTTTGCCATTAGTGCTGGGGTGAGATGGTATCTCATTGTTGTTTTGATTTGCATCTCTCTGACAGCTAATGATCATGAGCAACAAATGCATTACTCTTGAGTGATGCTCTCAACACTGAATGAATTAAACAGGAAGGCAGGGTGGCAGAAAGCACTTCACAGTCTATTTCCTCACCATCACAGGGTCAAAGGTAAATTTTGCAATAAATTCCTTATTGTATACCACCCAATAGAAACCAACTCTCACATATGCAATACAATTTTTTAAAATAAAAATTGGATACTGTTTAGAATGAGAAGCTCTGGAGGTACAGTGGTTAAAGCATTTGGCTGCTAACCACAAGGTTGTTGTTGTTGTCAGGTGCCGTCGAGTCACTTCCGACTCATAGCAACCCCATGCACAGCAGAATGAAACAATGCCCAATCCAGCGCCAGCTCCAAGATCCCTGCTATACTTGAGCCCATTGTCGCAGCCACTGTGTCAATCCACCTTGTTGAAGGCCTTCCCCTCTTTCTTTGACCCTCCACCTTACCAAACATGACATCCTTCTCTAGGGAATGGGCCCCTCTGACAACATGTCCAAAGTAGGTGAGATGAAGTCTGGCCATCCTCGCTTCCAAGGAGCATCTTGGCTGCACTTCTTCCAGGACAGATCTGTTACTTCTTTTGGCAGTCCATGGTACCTTCAGCATTCTTCACCAGCACCACAATTCAAAAGCGGCAATGAAGGAATTGGCGAATATAAAGGCTCTGGGAATTGACAGAATACCCATTGAGATATTTCAACAAATGGATGCCACACTGTAGGCATTCACTCGGTTATGCCAAGAGATTTGGAAGACAGCTACCTGGCCAACTGACTAGAAGAGATCCATATTTGTACCCATTCCAAAGAAATGCATTGCAGCTTCTTCTTCGGTCTGGACACAGCACTCATGTGCATACGAGGCGATTGGAAATATCATGGCCTGTGTCAGTCGCACCTTAGTCCTCAAGGAGACATCCTTGATCCTCAGCACTTGAAAGAGTTCCTTTGCAGTTGACCTACCCGGCGCTATACATCATCTAATGTCCTGACTGCTGCTTCCATTGGCATCGGTAGAACCAAGCAAAGGGAATTCTTTGACAACCTCAATCTTTTCTCCATTTAAAGTGATGCTACTTATTGGTCCAGTTGTGAGGATTTTTGCCTTCTTTATATTGAGATATAATCCATACTGCAGACTGTGTTCTTCAATCTTCATCAGTAAGTGTCTCAAGTCATCCTCACTTTTAGCAAGCAAAGTTGTATCATCAGCGTAACTCAGGTTGTTAATGATTCTTTCTCCAATCCTGATGCCACGTTTTTCTTCATATAGTCCAGCTTCTAGGATTATTTGCTCAGCATATAGATTGAATAAGTGTGGGG
>NW_006921589.1:37606645-37610349 GCF_000298275.1 Orycteropus afer afer | reverse complement strand
CCTCTTGCCACAGATGTAGTCAATCTGATTCCTGTGTGCTCCATCTGGTGAAGTCCACATGTAGAGCCGCCATTTGTGTTGTTGAAAAAAGGCGTTTGCAATGAACAAGTCATTGGTCTTGCAAAATTCTACTGTGCGAGTTCCAGCATTATTTCTGTCAGCAAGGCCAAATTTTCCAACTACCGGTGATTCTTCTTTGTTTCCCACTTTTGCATTCCAGTCACCAGTGATAATTAACACATCCTGATTGCATGTTTGGTCAATTTCAGAGTGCAGAAGTTGATAAAAACCTTCAATTTCCTCATCTTTGGCTTTGATAGTTGGTGCATAAATTTGAATAATGGTCGTATTAATGGGTCTTCCTTGTAGGCATATGGATATTATCCTGTCACTGACAGCATTATACTTCAGGACAGATCTTGAAACATCCTTTGTGATGATAAATGCCACGCCATTCCTCTTTAAAGTGTCATTCCCGGCATAGTAGATCATATGGTTGTCTGATTCAAAATGGCCAAACCAGTCCATTTCAGCTCACTAATGCCGAGGATATCAATCTTGATGTGTTCCATTTCATTTTTGACAACTTCCAATTTTCCTAGATTCATACTTCGTACATTCCATGTTCTGATTATTAATGGATGTTTGCCACTGTTTCTCCTCAGTTTGAGTGGTGCCACATCAGCAAATGCAGGTCTCGAAAGCTTTACCTTATCCATATGAGTAAGGCTGATTTTACTCAGATAACGCAGCTCTTCCCCAGTCCTACTTTGAGAGCTTTCTAAGCTAAGTGAATCATCTTCCTCCTCTGTATTGGACAATGTTTCTGGACTACTCATAAAGTTGTGCAGTATTGTATCAGACAGTGTTTCTCTGCTATTCATAAGGTTTTCCCTGGCCAATTCTTTTAGAAGTGGATGGCCTTCTCCTTCTTCCTAGTCTGTCTCAGTCTGCAAGTCAGGCTGATACCCATGCGACAGGTGCACCTCACTGGGTTTCAAACACCAGTGGCACAGTCTCAAGACTCTCAGTAACACGTCACCACAGTAGGACAAACCACAGGGTAGGCAGTTCAAACCCACCAGTTGCTCTGAGGCAGTCTGGTTCCATAAAGATTTACAGCTTTGGAAATCCTATGGGGCAGTTCTACTTTGTCTGACAGGGTTGCTATGAGTTGGAATTGACTTAATGGCAATGGGTTTGGTTGGGGTTTTACTCTTCGGAATAATAAGGTATCAGTAGTCATTCACTTTTGGATAAGCATTAATAAGTAAGCAGGCACCAAGTGTAACTTTCAAATGTTAGAAGATGGTAAAATACCTAAACATTGTACCTCGTTTTTAACCATGTGACTCTGTTTAGTTAAATAGGTAAAACTTATCATCTTAAAGTTTAATAATACATCTTCAGCAATGATAGCAGCTTCTCTATTGTTGTTGTTAGGTGCCACTGAGTCCGTCTGACTCAGTGACCCCATGTACAAAAGAAAGAAACACGGCCCAGTCTTGGGCCATCCTCATAATTGTTGCTATATTTCAGCCCATCATTGCAGCCACCGAGTCAGTCCATCTTACTAAGGGTCTTCCTCTTTTTCACTGACCCTCTACTTTACACACACACATACAAAACCAAACTCACTGCCATCGAGTGGGTTTCTGAGGTGGTATCACTATGGAAGTAGATTGCCCAACCTTCCTTCCGAGAAGTGGCTGGTGGGTTTGAACCTCTAGCCTTCTGGTTAGCAGTCAAATGCCTTATGCACTATGCTACCAGAGCTCCTAAATTTGTAAAAACAGTGCACAGAAAGTTTTATAGCTTACTTTTCCACCTACCTCTATTTTAGAATATTTCTGCGTTCCAATAAAGAGATTTTCCATGCTACATTTTCAGACTCATTCATATAACTTCTTTCTTTTGGTATTTTCACTATAAAACAGGAGAAATTGTCCAAGATTTGGATGCAGATCTAATGCCACCCATGATAAAATCTAGTAACTTTTGAGAATCATTCTCATTTACTAAAAAAAGATGGTCCATTAAAAATGCATGACACTCAGTGACAAGGCAGCTGTATTTAGGGTGTCCTACCATTCTTCCTTTTCTTTTTTGTGGCCAGTGTCTTAAAAACAAAAGAATGAAGTCAGAACTCTACTAGCAGTCCTAAGACGTTGTGTTGTCTTAGTGCTATGATGGACAGAGTACCTTTGAAATTTGGCTTAGAAAGTGATGAAAATGGAGCACACATTGAAAATACATCTGTGTGTGTTTTGAAATACCAAAAGATGTCAATACACTTCTTTCCCATATACCACCTGAAGGTAATTTTTACCTGGACAAAATGAAGTGTTATTAGAAGTTTCTGGATTTTTGTATAGTTTCTACATATAGTTAGTAGTGTTTACATAAATAACTTGGTACTTAAAGAAAAACATTTCTGTAAAAATAATAGTAATGTCTCTTATTACCAGACTTGTTTTCAAGTATTCCACGTTTTTTAACTGAATGCCTACAATATGGTTAGCACTAATGTTATTCATATCTTACAGGTGAGGAAATGGAGTCTTGGAGATTATAGCACCCTATGTGTACCCTGCCTGGGTCCCCTGGTTGCCTTTCATGGTTTATTTATTCCTGAGGCCAACAGTGGATAAGAACCCTACTCTGAATGGGTGGAAACCAAATACTTTTAATGAGCTTTTTGTCTCTTAAATAATTATCAAATGGAAATGAACTGAAAATGTTAACTAACTGAAATATAGACTTTTAGATGATAAAAATTTGATGAGTTTTATTTGAACCTTCAAAAGAAACAAAAAAGTTAAGAAATGAGATATTGAAAGAAAAATTTAGAACAACACTTGATACCAAAAAAACCAAACTCAAAGCCATCGAGTCGATTCTGACTCATAGTGACCCCCATTGGGTTTCCAAGGTGGTAAGAATTTACTGAACTAGAGTGCCCCATCTTCCTTCCGTTTAGCAGCTGGTAGGTTTGAACTGCCAAACTTCTGGTTAGTTTTCAAATGCCTTAGGCACTGGGCCTCCAGAGCTCCTTCAACACTTGATAGATGGAGGCAAAAGCCTGCTAAAAGTCTATGATCCTTCCCAGTAGGACGCCTTGGGTGGCACAAATAAATAACTCATTTGGCACTAACTGGAAGATTGGAAGTTAGAGTTCATTCAGAGGTGCATCAGAACAAAAGACTGGTGATCTGTTTCTGAAAACTCAGCCACTGAAAACTTCACAGAGCACAGCTCTATTCTGTCCCACTTGGGTCGCCATGAGTTAGAATGGACTCGATAGCAACTGTGTGGTGTTGGTTTTTTTTTTTTTTTTTGGTATGGATACTATTTCCTTGAATCCATTTAGAGGCCTGCCCTCAAAAATAAATCCAACTTTAAAATAAAATAGAAGGAACAGATAAAAAGAATCTTGGTTTATTATACCATACATACTCACGTAGGGCAATAATCTCATTATATTTCATAAGAATTCATTCCCTAAGGACAGTCTTTGTCAAAGGACAAAAATATTAAAAATATAGTCTATATGATTTATAAAACAAATGATCTTTAAAAACTTTATTTTCAATTATCATACAAGAAAATTGACTTTTTTTTTTTTTTTTAATTGTGATTTGGGTGAAAGTTTACAGAGCAAATTCACTTTCCATACAGCACTTCACATACATTTTGTCAAATGA
>NW_006921589.1:37600534-37606390 GCF_000298275.1 Orycteropus afer afer | reverse complement strand
AGGTGAACTACTGTTCAGTTTTAAGATGACTTCAGTGGATATTTTTGGTTCAAGGTTTAAAGATTTTCTCAGGGCAATAGTTTCAGAAGTTTATCTACCCTCTATGGCTCTAGAAAGTCTAGTTGTTGTTGTTGTTGTTATGTGCCGTCGAGTCATACCTGACTCATAGCGACCCCTCCTTGGGTTTCCGAGACAGTATCACTACGGAAGTAGGATTGCCCAAACTTCCTTCCGAGGAGTGGCTGGTGGGTTTGAACCGCCAGCTGTCTGGTTAGCAGGCAAGTGTCTTAGCCACTATGCTACCAGAAAGTCTAGAGTTTATGCTAATTTTAAATTCTTTTCTACAGTTTGCCCCTTTTGATCAGGATTCTTCTATGGAATCTTTGATCAAAATATTCAGTAATAATAGCTGGGCACCATCCAGTTCTAGTCTCATGGGAAAGGAGGCAATTGTTTATGGAGGCAATTAGCCACATATTTCCTATCCTCCTCCTATTCCTGATTCTTCTTCTTCCTCTGTTGCTCCAGGTGAATAAAGACCAATTGTTGTGCCATGGATGAGTGCTTGCAAGCTTTTAAGACCCCAGGCACTTTTAAGATCCATAGCAATGAACTAGGAGGTGGAAGAGAAGGTTATTAGGCCAAATAACTGGGACATCCTATGATACCATGACCCTAACCCTCTGAACCATGGAACCAAACCCTATGAGGAGCTTGGTTGTACATAAACAGCCTTAGCAGGTACTTTCTGTCATTGTAAATACCACACACCTTTTGTCAATTCAACTTTTTATAGGTGTACAACTTATTGACAACAATTAAAATAGTTGTGCAGCCCTATCCTTAATCAATGTGATTTTTCTATCACCATTAATCCCCTGTCCCCTATCCCTTCTGCCCCTGGTAACCACTAATAAACTTTGGTCTGTACATATTTGCCTTTTCTTGTCTTTTTATGTAAGAGAGGTCATACATTAATTGTCTTTCCATGATTGGCTTATTGTGTTCAGCATAATGTCTTCAAGCTCCATTCATACTAAGCTCCTTTCATACTATAGCATGTATCAAGACTTCATTTCTTCCACTGGCTAAGTAGTGTTCCTTTGTATGTATGTATCACATTTTGTTTACCCATCATCTGTTGATGGGCATTTAGGTTGCTTCTATCTCTTTTCTATTGTGCACAATGCTACAATGAACATTGGTGTACAAGGTTCTTTTTGAGTCCCTGCATTCAAGTCTTTCGGGTATATACCTAGCAGTGGTATTACTGGGTCATATGGTAGTTCTATATTTAGTTTTTTGAGGAACCACCGTACTGTTTTCTGCAATGGCTGTACCATTCTGCATTTCCACCAGTAGTAGTGGGTAATGGTTCCAATTTCCCCACATCCTCATCAACTTTTTTTTTTTTTTTTAATCTTAGCCATGGTAGTGGGAATGAAATGGCATCTCACTGTTTTTGATTTGCATTTCTCTGATGGCTGATGATGCTGAGCATCTTTTTATGTCTGGTAGCCATTTTGAATGTCCTCTTTGATGAAATGGTTATTCAAGTTCTTTGCACATTTTATGAGTTATTTGTCTTTTTATTGGTAAATTTTGGTTATCATATTCTTGTCAGATATATGGTTTCCAAAGATACTCTCCCAGTCAGTAATTTGTCTTTTTACTTTTTTGGTAATGTCTTTTGATGAACAAAAGTTTTAAATTTTTTATGAAGTCATATTTATTTATTTTGCCTTATACTGTTTGTACTTTTGTTATTATATTAGACAATCCACTGTTGAAAGTTAGGCCTGACAGTGTGTCCCTGCATGTTCTTCCAAGTATTTTATGGTTTTATTTTACACAGTTAGGCCCTTAATCCATTTTGAATTTGTTTTTGTGTACTGTGGGAGGCATGGATCCAGTTTCATTTTTTTTTTGCATGTGGAAATCCAATTTTCCCAGCATCATTCACTGAAAGACTCTTCCTTATTGAATGGACTTATCACCCTTGTCAAAAAATCGTTGGCCATAGATGTGTGGATTTATTTCTGGCCTCTTAATTCTAGTCCGTTGGTCTACGTGTTTACTGTTGTATCAGTACCAGGCTATTTTTTTCTTTCTTTCTTTTTTTTTTTTTTTGCCAACATAATGGTTTATTTATTTTTTTTCTGCAAGAATGTAAAAGCCTCATTTTTTTCTGCTGTGCTGTCACAGTGGGAATATTTTTTAATATTTTGGGTCAGATCTCCCTAAAAGCTCCCTAGGTCCAGCCAAAGTGCAGGGCTCACCCACTTGAAGTTCATGCCCACACACATGCTCCTTGATTCCTAATCTGCCAAGATGATGGGGCTGGAGACTATTTATTAGGCATTGCTTTCTAAAGCTCAGTTCAGAGTTGTTATTGTTAGGTGCCACTGAGTCAATTTCAACTCATAGTGACTCAGGTAACAGAGTAGATCTGCCTCATAAGACTTTAAAAAAAAATTTTTTTTTTTTTAAAATTGTAATTTGGGTACAAATTTGTAAAGATTTGTTTTACTCTCAATAGTTCATGCACATTTGGTTTCATGGCCAATTTGCAGTCCCAACAATAAAAAGCTCTCCTCCCGTCTCCTCTCCGGGACTTCCCCTTCCCTGTGACTTCTCATCTATGATTCTTGTCTGTCTAGCTTTCCCTCTATGGAATTGCTGCCCTTCTGATGTCTCTTGGTTGACTGATCTAAGGGCTGCATGTTCCTCAGGTGCGTGGGTGCATCTCCTTGGGATAGGTGTTCTGCTTGTAGGTCTTTCTACTGGTTGGTTTAGAGTAATCCACGGAAGTGAGTCCAGTTCCAGGCCTGAAGGATAACCCAGGGCCATAGTCTCAGGGTTCTGAAAATCTCTATCTGACCAGCAATTTTGGTCATTTTTGTGAGTTACAAGGCTGTTTTGATTGCTACAGCTGTATAGTATGCTTTAAAATCAGGAAGTGTGAGTTCTCCTAATTTATTCTTCTATCTCAACTTTTTTTTTTTTTTTTTTAAATTGTGATTTGGGTGAAGATTTACAGAGCAAATTCACTTTCCATACAGCAGTTTACATATACTTTGTCTCATCTCTCAACATTGTTTAGGTATTCGGGGCTTCTTGCCATTTCATGTAGAGTTGAGGAATGGTTCTCCCATTTCCGTAAAGAAAGCTATTGGGATTTTGATTGGGATTGCATTCAATCTATAGATTGCTTTGGATAGTAATGACATTTTAACAATATTAAGTTTCTCAATCCATGAACATGGAATATCTTTCCATTTATTTAGGTCTTCTATAATCTCTTTCACCAGCCTCACACTATCTCTTTATTGTACTCTTCCCCTCACCCCCACCCCTACTCCATCTGTGGCAACCACTAATCTGTTTTCCATCACTACAGTTTTGACTTTTCAAGAATAAATGGAATAATACAGTCTGTAACTTTAGAGACTGACTTCTTGAAGTCAGCAAAATGCCTTTAAAACCAAGCTAAGTTATTGTGCATATCAATAGTTCATTACTTTTTATTGCTGAGTAGTATTTCATTGTATAGATGTATCACATTTTATCCATTCACATTCTGAGGACATTTGAGTTGTTTCTAGTTTTGGCAATTATGAGTAGAATTGCTATGGATATTTATGTACAGATTTTTAATGTGAAACTGAGGTTTTATTTCTTATAAGTTAAACATATACTTACCATGTGATCTAGGATTGGGATTGCTGGGTCATCTCGTATGTGTATGTTTATCTTCATAAGAAACTGCCAGTCTTTTCCAAAGTGGCTGTACCATTTTCAGCTATGGGATTGCTCTATTTCCTCACCAGTTTGTGGCATTGTCATTATTTTTTATTTTAGCCACTCTAATAGGTGTGTGCCTAACGCATTTGACTGCTAACCCAAAGGTTGGTGGTTCAAATCCACCAGCCACTCCATGGAAGGAAGACTAGGCAATCTACTTCCATAAAGATTTACCAAAAGGGGTATTCATGAGTTGAAATTGACTCAGTAGCAGTGAAATTTTTTTTTTAAATAGATGTGTAGTGGTATCTAATCATGACTTTTCTAGCATGTTGCTAATGGCTAATGATTCAAGCATCTTTTTATGTGCTTATTTGCCACCTATATATCCTCATTGATGAGGTGTCCAAGTCTTTTGCCTATTTTTCATTTGGGTTGTTTGTTTTCTTGTTGAATTTTGAGAGCTCATATTTTGGATATATAGATATATATCTTTTGGATATATATAACATATTTTGGATACAAGTCCTTCGTCAGTTATGTGATTTGCAAGCTTTTTCTCTCAGTCTGTAACTTGTCTTTGAATTCTCTTACAAGTGTCACTCTTACAGTAAATGTTTCAGTTTGATGAAGTCCAAGCTATCAGTTTTTTTTATAGATTATGTTTGTAGTGTCATATCTAAGAACAGTTTGCCAGTTCATGGAGATTTTCTACTACATTTTCCTTAAGTTTTATAGTTTTACTAAGACAAAGATTTTTTAATAGTTTAAAGAAAAGTGAATCTGTAAATGGAATATAAGTATTTTGAATAGACCTATATTATGAAAAACCCTCAAGCTATCTAAAATATATAAAATATAAAACATATCATAAATAACATGAAATAGTAAATTTAAAAACATACCTGTAACATAGAGAACAAATTCCAAAAGTAAAGCTCTTGATAACTCCAGAAGAAAAAATTCTAATAACATACTTTCTTTATTAATCAATTCCCAATTTCTTCCCTCACAATAGGAGGCATGATTTGTTTAACATAAATGTACTGTTTTATGCTGAGTGCAGCTGGGTAGAGAATGTCTTACATATCTTGGCATTAGTCTCAGTGGAAGAAAGAGAGATTTTTTTTTTTTCCATGGGTTAGACTCTAGGTAAGCTTCTGCCAGCCCACAAATTAATCATTTTCATGAAAATTCATTGCAAATTCTAGGGCAAAATTTGTAATGGTTCAGTTTCTACCAGCAGGTTGTAGAACTAATCACCTTAAAATTCTTTGAAAAACTTAATAAATGAAGCACTCCTCCCACCAGCCCTTCCCAACAAAAATCAATTTCAAGGTACAAGCCAAAAAACAGTGCCACAGTAGAACTATCAACTGTATGTTTTCCTTTTTCAAGATATATTGTGAACATAGAAACAATTAGTCCAAGGAACTAGTGGACCATGTGAACCTTATCCTATATGACCATGAGACCAGAAGAACTAGAAGGTACCTGACCACTACTATCAACTGCACAGAAAGAGATCAGTGTGGGAGATCATGGATAGAGGGGGAGAACAATGTGGAATAAAACTGAAAATCATAAAAAAGACCAGAGCCTGGTGAGACCCCAGAGACTTTGGCCTCTAGTTACCCATCAGGTCTGGAATTGAACTCATCTCCCGTGGCTTCCAGCCAAACAATAGAGTGTAGGCATAAAGAGTGAACATTTACATTAGGTAGAGACACTCCTTAGAATAATCAATCATGGGAGAACAAAAGGACAGTATTTGCACAGGTGGCTAGCTCAAGGGGCACGAATGCATAGGAAAGAAGGACATAGGAAGAGGTAACTACAAGGAGGAAGTGGGAGGAGAGCTGTTACATTGGGGGAATTGCAGTCAGTGTTGTTGTTGTTGTTGTTAAGTGCCGTCGAGTCGTTTCTGACTCATAGCAACCCCATGCACAGCAGAAAGAAACACTGCCCGATCCCGCGCCAGCCCCACGATCCTGCTACACTTGAGCCCATCATCACAGCCACCATATCAATCCATCTTGTTGAAGGCCTCCCCCTCTTTTGTCGACCCTCCACCCTACCAAGCATGACATCCTTCTCCAGGGAATGGTCCCT
>NW_006921589.1:37594704-37597363 GCF_000298275.1 Orycteropus afer afer | reverse complement strand
TGGCTTCCTGGATTTTATCCCCTTTCTCCTGCTCTTCCAGCTTGCTACTCTGGGCGTCCCTGCGTTGTCTCTCCTGTAACCCTGGTGAACAAAACGTGTATGAACTGCTGTATGGAAAATGAATCTGGCCTGTAAATTTTTAGCCAAATCACAAGAATTAAAAAAAAAAAAAAAAAAAAGATATATTGTAAACCTAAATTTCACAAAATGCATATAAGATAATGAAATTAGCTGAATGATGATATTAATAGTCAGATTTCTCAATAATATTACTATCTTTTTGAGAAAAAATAAAGACTGATGTTTCCACTAGAGAAATCTAAGAGAATTTACAAATTGTTTTTCTGTTAGAGCTGTTAGATACTTCAGATCCAGACTGAATCACCTACATGTTCTATCCCCAAGTAATCTCAACATTCTGAGACTTCCTATTAGAGAAATACAACATTTATCAAAGGAAGAAATATTAAATTATTTAGAGCTAGAATTCTAAGCATTAAAACATATTATTCTGGACTTGTTATTGATACAAGCTGTGGTAGTTAAGGTTGTGTGTCAACTTGGTTGGACCGGGTTGAGTGGCTGGGAAGCTGGTGGTAGTTATTCCCCATGATGAGAATGGCAGTCAATTCCATGGTGGAATTTGCTGTGAGCAGCTGAGTAGCTGCTTTAGGGATATGGTCTGCTTCCTCTATGTAAGAAGCAGCTTTGGGAATGGTCGCTAGCCTTTTGGCACGCTTGAACCCTGCTTGTACCAAGTTGTTGTTCAACAGCCTGCCATGCCCTGCTGACCTTGGCACTTCTGGACTTGAGTTAGGGGCCTGCCATGTTGTTTGGTAACATTGGTACTGTGCTTTTTCACTCATCAACCTTGGCTTGTCAGTCTCAGCAGCCAGTAGCTGTCTGAGTGAAGAAAAGCCTCCAGCTTCAGTGGGCCGGGAACAGGAGGTAGAGCTAAAGCCCGAGGTCGAGGGCCTTTCACCCAACCCCTAGATTTGAACTTAACGCCTCCAAAATTGTCAGAGAATAAACTCCTGTTTGTTAAAGCCATCCCATTTGTGGTATTTCTGTTAGAGCAGCACTAGGTAACCAAAACATAAGCCAACTATATTTATATAAATGAGCCAGTAATTTTATATTACAATGAATGTAAATAGAATGGTTATCCCAAGGAAAGCTACTGGACGACTGGGTAGTACTTAAACAAAAAACATACTTTTAAAAGGAATCACAGCACTGGTATCTAATCCTAAGTAAAAGAGACTGTGAAGTGGCTGAATTTGGGTCTATTATCTTCTAATATCTTTTGCCCTTACCCACTGCTGTTGAGTCGTTTCTGACTCATAGTGACCCTATAGAGCATTTCTACTCTGCCTGTGGAGTGGCTGCTGGATTTGAACTGCCACCTTTCTAGTTAGCAGATGAGGGCTTAATCACTTTGACACCAGGGCTCCTTGGCCCTTAGTTATACATCATCCTGTGAGGTTGTGAGGTCCTGGGTGGTGCAAATGGTAATAGTTGCTAACTGAAAGGTTGGAGGTTCAAGCACACCCAGAAGAAAGGCCTCAGAAGAAAGGCTTGGTGACTTACTTCTTGTTAAAACACCCATCACTGCAAAGCCTGTGAAGCACAGTCTACTCTGACACATGTGGGCCATTATGAACTGAAATGGGAGACAGCAAGTAGAATGCCTCAGAAATGACAGTCATGTGTAAAAGATTAAAGAGCAAAGGTTATGGCATGGTAAAAAGCTGCTCTGGAAAAACAGAAAGAAGAATGAAAACTTTCTGGACATTCTTACACGTTAATATCTCCACCATCCTTGCTTCTTCTTTTTGGTCAGGATACTTTTTTTATTTTGGTGAAAATTTACACAGCAAAATATACACCAGTTCAACACTTCCTACATGTACAGTCGACAGAAGACTCTTAATGAACTTGTGCACTTGCTGACATTCTCAGCCGAGGGCAGAGAGTGGGCAAGCCGTGCTCACCAGTATGTTCTCGTGCGGTGTTCCTAACATCTCTTTTCTTTTTATTTTTTATTTTAATTGTGATTTGGGTGAAAATTTACAGAGAAAACTCACTTTCCATATAGCAGTTCACATCCACTTTGTGTCATGACATTGACAACAATTTACCATAATGCAACAGCTCCCCTCCCACTTCCTCCCAATAGTTACTGCTTCCCTGTGTCCATCCCTCCATGCACTCCTGCCCCCTGAGCTGTCTCCCTGTGCATAAGCAGCCCTTCTTTCTCTCATGATTGTTCTCTGTAAGGTAACATCTCTGTTCTTGATCACTCTATTCTCCTGCCTCCCCATCTCCCTGTCTACCATTCTGCCTCCCTCCCTACATATCCAGTTAGCCAATCTCTTTCCAAAATTAATGTGAGACCATTTAGCATGCCTGTATTATATGCTTTATGAGCCTAGCTTTGCCAATGTAGAAAATATTAATGTTTTCTAAAACAATATATGTTGTTGTTGTTGTTGTTGTTATGTGCCATCGAGTCAAACCCGACTCATAGCGACCCCTCCTTGGGTTTCCGAGGCAGTATCGCTACGGAAGTAGGATTGCCCAACCTTCCTTCCGAGGAGTGGCTGGTGGGTTTGAACCGCCAGCTGTCTGGTTAGCAGGCAAGTGTCTTAGCCACTAT
>NW_006921589.1:37566664-37594514 GCF_000298275.1 Orycteropus afer afer | reverse complement strand
CCCTGAGCTGTCTCCCTGTGCATAAGCAGCCCTTCCTTCTCCCATGATTCTTCTCTCCAGGGCGTGTGTCTACTTGAGGTAAATGTTTAACTCACATGCCTGTACTTTGTTTGGCTGGAAACCACAGGTGTGGGTTCAATTAAAACAATATTTTCTTGATATACAATACAAAAAATAAAATCACTGTGAAGAATTTTCCAGTCCATTTGCCAATTTCCTGTTTTGAAAATTATGCTTTATTAACACATAGATTTCT
Source organism: Orycteropus afer afer (assembly GCF_000298275.1). Lineage (NCBI taxonomy): Eukaryota > Metazoa > Chordata > Mammalia > Tubulidentata > Orycteropodidae > Orycteropus > Orycteropus afer. The sequence continues at coordinate 37,594,258 of NW_006921589.1, read as the reverse complement.
TCACTCAATGATAGCTGTGCAACCAGTAAGGATACCAAAACCAAAGCAAACCCACTGCTATCAATTGGATTCTGACGCATAGTGACCCCATTGGGTTTCCAAGGCTGTAAATTTTTGTGGAAGTAGATTGCCTCATCTTCTTCCTGTGGATCAGCTGGTGGGTTTGAACTACTGACCTTCTGGTTAGCAGTCACATGTCTTACCCACTATGCCAACAGAGCTCCTTAGTAAGGATAAGATGACTTTAAATTCAGCGTAGCACTTAAACAAAGAGCTGAAAAACTGAACTAGAGGAGACAATACAAAAGGAAAGTGCTGTTAGAGGTCAAGATAAAAAGATCACTGTGAGCATGTTCATCACCAGACTTAAAACTGTCTTATGTTGCTTGATTGCTGGCAAGTTCCCTTCTTACGTACTGGCTCAGAAGACTGTTTCCATATCAAGTTCACGTTTCCTTATCTGTAGTCACCATTTGGAATTACAAGGAGAGCCTAAGGGTGTAAATGCTTCAGTACAACATTCAGTTCATAAAGCATCAAATTTACTCACTTCTGGTGTTTGAGCAGTTGAATTCCACATCACTGGCCTCTGAAGAAATACCACCTGCTTTGTAGCCAAGTTTCCTTCGCTGCAAATTAAGACCACAGCATTAGGATTTGCAATTTAGTAAAACTATATATTATATACTAGATAGATTAGAATGTTCAACATGTATCCTTTGTAAAATAATCATCTGATCCCAAAACAATTGTGAAATATAATGCTATATAAGTTGCAGCTGGAAAGACAACCAAACTAAAACAAAACAAAACACTGAAGAATGTCATTACAAAAGAAAACCATTTTCAAGTTGAAAGACTTATAATCTTACCCCGCTATTACGATTCAACCTCTTCGTGGTCCTGCCTCCTCTTTATCCACATGTGTAGTTTTGCACATCTATATAACCACTGCATATTTACACTTTTGTGTTCTACCTTCCACTGGACATTCTTTCCTTGTTTATGTACTGTGATCATACTTTTAATGACTGCATAATATCCCAAACAACCGAGATACCAAAATATACTCAATTTTCTTTTATTACTGGAAAACTAGAGTGTTTCCAGTCTTCTGCTAATTACAAATAATGTTGCTATAAAAATGTGTATTTTTTAAAAAATGATTTATTTCCTTGAGATATATTTTCATGCATGGAATTATTAGGTCAAAAGAATATGACTTAACTTCTTGGTATGTATTTTCAAATTTGGCTTATAAAAAGAAGAGATGAGTTTTAGTTGCCTCATGTGAGAAATTTTATAGGCATTTTCAACTGAGGGATTGAAACTACAGCTAGTTTTATTTTCAGTTACTTCTTTGTAGTCAGCCACTCAGTATTCTTCCTATTTGACTGTCATCTTGGCAAATTACCCCTTGCCAAAGACTGGGGTTTGGATTCCTCTGAAATGCTTTTCACAGAGTCTCCGTGAATTTATGGGGAGGAGTGTCTATTGCAAATGTTGCTCAGTTACGACTTTTATTATGCAAAAAGCCCCAACAAAACCGTACTATTAGCTGTGGTTTATGCTGAGTTCTTTTTCTGGGAAACAAATGCAAGATTGAAAACTCTGGACCAAAAGGTATATGTCAGCACCATATGAAAATCCCCAAGCTTACAGATACCATTTGAATTTTGATAAACATCAAATCTCCCCTAAAGTGGGAAACTTTTTTTTTTTTTTTAGTTTTATTTATATTTTTAAAGACTGCTTTTATTTGAATCTCATTTTAGTTTGACCGTATTTCCAGTTAGAAAATTACTCCAGTTACTCTGGTAGCACTACGCTACCCGAGCTCCTATCAGAAGGAATACCAAAAGCCAACCAAATTTACTGCCATGAGTCGGACCCGACTCATAGTGACCCCTCCTTGCATTTCCTAGGCGGTATCACTAAGGAAGTTGATTGCCCAACCTTCCTTCCAAGGAGTGGCTGGTGGATTTGAACCGCCAGCCTTATGGTTAGCAGTCAAGTGCTTTAGGCACTAGCTACCAGAGTTCATCATAATGAAGAGTGTCCCTTAAATCAGAAAATCCACCAACAGTTCCTTTTAGTATTGAATGTGGAAAAAACATGATAAAATTTCTGGAAGTATCCTTGATATTGTACAAACAAACCTCAAAACCAAAGCATTTGGCATGACTGAAATGGCTGCCTCAAATCTAAATTAAATTCCATTTTGAATCAAACTACAGCTTGGCCTGAAAACTCTGCTTCTGCTGTTCTGAAGGGACAGTTCAGTTTCTTGTAAAAGTTTAACTGCTATAACCCAAAAGGAGCTGGGGACAAGATTTTAGCTTGTATGAGGATTATTTGTTAAAAGATGTTTTTCTAGAGTGTTTGTGTGGCTTGATTCAGGAAGAATGCCTTGGTCCACATGCCCCAGGAGGTTAGGAAATGGCAATAATAATGTTAAGAAGGATTGCAGTTTAACAACCCTTTGTAACATTTGTCATGTAATCCCTCAAGCCTGTGGGCACTGACACCTCCGTTTGTTCCACCCTATAAAAACTTCACTCTCTTCTTGCAATTTGGAGCATTCTAGAAAGTTGGGCAATCTATTTCCATAGTGATACCGCCTCAGAAGCCCCAAGAGGTGTCACTATGAGTCAGATCACACTCGACCACAATGCGTTGGGTCGCCTTACGTTAGTACCCTTCCTGGGTGCTAGTATGTCTCTTGATTGGCACATCGCTCTCATTTTCAATAAAAATCTTTGCTTTCATTTCTAACAAAGGATAAGACTGCTATTTTTTCTATGACAGCATCTAATTTGTTTCAGCACATCCTTCTAATAAATATGATACACTTTTTCAAACAATTTAGTCAGAAAGAAAAAACAAACCAAACACACTGTCCTCGAGTCAGATCCAACTCATAGCGACCCCTCTTTTCTGATGGGTTTGAACTGCTGACCATTTGGTAAACCATTTGAACATTTGACCACTGTGCCCTGGGACACAGCAGTTCTCCCCATAGGTCTATACTCTTGAGAAATGCACACATGTGTGCATGAGAATCCCTTCTCATGTGCAGAACAACATTATTCATCGTAGCCAGGAAACAATCAACCACCAGGAGCAGATTGGATAAACATTAGTAGAATGGATAAATTGCTATATACAAAAACATGGATAAATTTTACAAATAGTGTTAAGGGAAAGAAGTAACACATGAAACAATACATATGCTATGCTTCCATTTATTTAAGTTCAAATATAAGCAAAACTATATTGTTCAGTGATGCCTACATGAGTGGTAATACTGTGAAGCAAAGTAAGGAAGTGATTATCCTGAAAATTGCGATTACGGTTATGTCTGGATGAAAGGTGAGTGGAAGATGGTGAACACCTAAGGTGTTTCTAGGGTGCCAGCAATATTCATTTCTTATCCTCTGGTGATTTCACAGATATTTGTTCTGTAATTACGCATATATAAAACAAAACAAAACAAACTCACTGCTGTCAAGTTGTTTCCTACTCATAGTGACCCCTCCCTGGGTTTCTGAGGCAGTATCTCTACTGAAGTAGATTGCCCCATCTTCCTTCCAAGGAGTGGCTTTGGGTTTGAACCACCAGACTTCTGGTTAGCAGTCAAATGCCTTAGGCACTACGCTACCAGATCTCTCAAACATGCATATGCACACTTATATTTTATGTACTTTCTTATATGTATGTTTTATTTTATGAAAATTATTTTAAAAGAGTATATTCCATAGTGATACATGGGATAATAATTGTAGACTTATTCCTAATAAAAATGCTTCTTCCTTTTTTAACATTTATTTCTTGGGGAAAATCAGTCTTCAATTCTGTGGGTTTTAAATTAGGAGAAGTCTTTAAGAATTCATTCCCCTGAACTCACTTTTCTTTGAAAGTATCTTTTATTTTCTTGACTGTGGTATTGGTTAAGGTTGTCAGAGAAAGCAAATGATTTGGGATACTCATGCTTTGACCCTCCACCTTCCATGCTTACTGCAGACATCACTAATTGATCACCACATTCTATCTAGCTGTGTCTGGCTGTAGTCTCAGAATCCTCATCACAGTGTTTCAGGCAGCCACTACTAAAAGACTAGTGATGGTATGTACTATGAACACATTTGCTCTTCCTGGTTTATCTCATTAAAACAAACAAAAAAACCCACTGCCGTTGAGTTGATTCCAACTCCATTGGGTTTCCAAGGCTATAAATCCTCACAGAAGTACACTGCATCATCTTCCAACCACAGGGCAGCTGGTGGGTTTGAACCACTGACCTTCTTTCTGGTTGGCAGCCAAATGCCTTACCCACTATACCACTGGAACTCGTGATTCATCTCATTAGACCCCAGGAATACTTCTCCCCATTTAAAACTGCCTTTACAGACCTGCTCCCCTCCTCACTGATGTCCTCCACCATATTTGCCTGTCTTACATTTAATTTTATTCGTTATTGCTATGAGCCTTCTAGGCACTTTTTTTTTCTTAATTGCCTTCCACGCCATGACATTTTAATACCAAAAATATACAATACTGTAGATCTGTTTACGTATAGTTGCCTTTGGAGAGACAAAAACCAATGCCATATCTAAAATTTTTTCACTCCAATAACCAATTTTTGTTCCCTTGGTGACAATATCACCCTGCTGAGAATGCATGCTTATCCCTCCATTGCAGGACTTGTCATGATCTGTTCTGTATTACAGTTATTTGTGACTGTGTTGTCTCTCCAAGTAGATTATGAGTTCCTGGAAGTTAGAGTATATGTCTGAGCCACTTTTTTATCCCCATCTGTTGCCTTGCACATGGTAGGCACTCAATAAATATTGTTGAGTTGAACTGATAGAACATTCTGGTTAAAGTGAAATGCAAAACTTGGAACCAGTTTGGAGATAGCTAAACTGGTTTTAAACGATTGGGCTTATCAGTTACTTGTGAAATAAAAATACTCTTACAAAAAATTTCCATTTATGATAGCAAAATCCATTAGACACAGGAAATAGAGTTGTTAATTTGTATTTTATGATTCTTTTGCATAATCTTTACATTATTGCCCATTGCCATGGTTTTATGTTTGCAACTAGGAAGTTAATCAGGGTATTCTTGCTTTTAAAAAACAAAAGTCTGCTTTTTAAAAGCAAATAAAGATTTACTCTTCAAAAGCAAATGAAAATTTTAGAAGCAAAATTACAAAATTAAATTTTAGCTAATAACTTTTAACTGTGTGCTGAGTCACAAAATTCTTTTGCCTTGTGACCCTGATTTGTTTCTTAGTTATTAGTGTGTGGGTGTGAGTTAAAAACAAAAAAGGGCACTACCACAATTTAGCTCCTCCCAGTGCTCTCCCCAACAAATGGGAAAAATTAATTTCAGGTAATTATGGTGATGTTCTGGCTACCTAGTGTCGCTCTGACAAGAATATACCACAAATTGGATGGCCTTAACAAACAGGAGTTTATTCTCTTACGGTTTGGAGGCTTTAAGTCCAAGTTCAATGTGCCAGGCCCTAGGGGTTGGGTTAAAGCCCGTCAACCTTGGGCTTCCGCTCTGCCTCTGCTCCCGGCCCGCTGAAGCTAAAGGCATCTCTTCACTGAGGCAGCTACTGGCTGCTGAGGGTGACAAGCCCAAAGTTGACAAGGAAAAAGGCACAGTCCCAATGTTACCAAACCACATGGCAGGCCACTAATTCAAGTCCACTGAAAGTCCCAAGGTTGGCAGAGCATGGAGGCTGTTGAACAACAACACAGCTACATACAGAGTTCAAGCATGCCATAAGCTAGAGACCATTCCCAAAGCTGCTTCTTATATACGGGAACCAGGCCACATACCCAAAGCAGCTACTCAGCTGCTCCAATAGATTCCACCATGGAGTTAATTACAAGTCTCATCATGGGGAATAACTACATTCAGCTGCCTAGCCACTCAACCAGGCCCAGCAAAGTTGACACACAAACTTAACCACCACAGGTGATAACTAGAAGTATTTGTAATAGACACATTGACTATTTTTACACCATGGCCTTAATCAAAATGCTGCTCACAGCAAGATTGCTATGAGCTTCATTCACAATGGAACTATGCAATACTATTTCCACAGAATTTAAATTAGAAAGGAAAGAGACCTGCATTAAAATGGACCAAAATGAAATCCTAGCTTCTTCCGCAACTTATATAAAAGTGTGCAACTCCTGCTTTGGCTGCCACATGATTTACAGGAAATTATTGGGACACTTAAGGGTCTTAAGTAGCTGAGTACAAGTTAGTGCTTTAAACTGTGTTGCCCATAAGGCTGTTGAGCCCCTTCTACAGGTCTGCAGAAAGTGGAAGAGAAGAGCTCCCATCCAACATCACAGTGAGAAGACAATTTTCTCTTTTTGACATTCACATGTTGCTCTTAGGAGTTCTGGTGACATAGTGCCTAAAGCACTTGACTGCTAACCAGAAGGCTGGCGGTTCAAACCCACCAGCCACTCTTCGGAAGGAAGACTGGGCAATCTAATTCCATAGTGATACTGCCTCGGCAACCCAAGGAGGGGTTGCTATGAGTCGGGGCCAACTCGACAGCACACAACAACATGTTGCTCTTAGGGACCAGACTTTTTAACATTCTGACTAATTCTATCTTGTGTTCTAAAAATGTGTGTGCAATTTCTGTCTCTCATAATGTAAGGCTATACAGTATTTCTAAAAGTGCACCAGAGTCACCTTGGGATTCCTGCTAAAATGCAGATTCCTGGCCCCAACCTCAGATTATTAATGAACCAGAGTTTAACACCCTTCCATTTTATTCCAGCAATTTTTCTTAAGGTTAGAAATATTAGCACCTAGCTTGCCTAACTTGATGCTCTACCAAATTAAACTCTGAAGAGTTTAATGCCAATTTTCACCTTGATTTCTTGAAGAAAAAAAGGATCGAGCCCATTTGTATAATTATATTGTAGTAACAATTAAGAAGGGATTCTGGCAAGTTTTCAGGACTGACAACAATAACCTTGGAATAATGTAGTGATATAAGATTACAACACCATGATGTTTCCATAGTAACACAGCTTTAAACCTTGGTAGTGTGATATTGCCTAAGATAATGAAGCAACAACCTTAACCTAGGGACACAGTTGAAAAAAAATGTTTACATAATCTGGTAACAGGATATGTTTGAGTAATGAAATAAATGAGGGAAAAGCACCTTATCTATATACCACTCAACTATGACTTTGGTGATAAGACAGCTGGAAAACGTTTGTATTGCTTAAGATACCGTAGATAACACAAAAATATTTAAGGAACAAAGTTTCGCTGGCAGTGGTTCTAAGTTATGTTTTCAAACACGTGAGCCCCCAAAGAAAGATCATAAAATTAATTCATATTTCTGGATGTGCCCATACATGTGTGTATGTATACATTTCTGGATGTGCCCATACATGTGTGTTTACATGTTTACAGTGCTGTCACTTGTTCTGTTGCTTTTACTGGAAGGGGCTCTGGTGGTGTGGTGCCTAAGGCATTTGACTCCTAACCAGAAGGCTGTAGTTCAAACCCACCAGCCACTTCTTGGAAGGGAGGTTGGGCAATCTGCTTTCGTAGTGATATTGCCTTGGAAATCCAAGGAGGGGTCGCTATGAGTTGGATCCAACTTGACGGCAGTGCGTACACTATTTACATTTTCCTAAATATCCCAATGTCGGACAAGCCATGTTATCATGTTTGACAATTGGGTTCAACATATTAGGGATTTTGGTTTTACTAAATTTTCAAGTCTCATATGTACAACAGAATGAAACACTGCCTTGGCCTCACAATTGTTGCTGTGTTTAAGACCATCGTTGCAGCCACTGTGTCAGTCTGTCTCACTAAGGGCCCTCCTCTTTTTTTGCGGACCCTCTCTTTTACCAAGCATGATGTCTGTGTTGGTTACTGTTTGTGTGTCAAGTTGGCTGGGCCTGGTTTAGTGGCTGGGCAGCTGAATGTAGTTATTCCCCATGGTGAGATTGGTAATTAACTCCATGGTGGAATCTATTGGAGCAGCTGAGTAGCTGCCTTAGGGAATGTGGTCTGCTTCCCATATACAAGAAACAGCTTTGGGAATGGTCTCTAGCTTATGGCATGCTTGGACCCTGCATGTAGCCGTGTTGTTGTTCAGCAGCCTGCCATGCTCTGCCGACCTTGGGACTTACAATGGACTTGAATTAATGGCCTGCTATGTGGTTTGGTAACATCGGGACTGTGCCATTTCATTTGTCGACCTTGGGCTTGTTAGCCTCAGCAGTCAGTAGCTTCCTGAGTGAAGAGATGCCTCTAGCTTCAGTGGGCCGGGAGAAAGAGGCAGAGCTGAAGCCCAAGGTCAAGGGGCTTCCACCCCCTCTACATTGGCACCCAATGTGCCTTAGAGCACATTGAACTTGGACTTAGAGCCTCCAAACTGTAAGAGAATAAACTCCTGTTTGTTAAGGCCATCCCATTTGTGGTATATCCTTGTCAGAGCTGCACTAGGTAACCAGAACAATGTCCTTCTCCAGGAACTAGTCCCTCCTTATAAAATGACCAGAGTATGTGAGATGAAGTCTTGTCATCGCTGCTTCGAAGGAGCATTCTGGCTGTACTTCTTCCAAGACTGATTTGTTTGTTCTTCCTGAAGCCCATGGTATATTCAGTATTCTTCACCAACACCACAATTCAAAGGCATCAGTTTTTCTTCAGTCGTCCTTATTCGTTGTCTAGCTTTCTCATGCATATGAGTAATTGAACACACCATGGCTTGGGGCAGGTGCACGTCAGTCCTCAAAGTGATATCTTTGCTCTTTCACACTTGAAAGAGGTCTTTTGCCACAGATTTGCCCAATGCAATACGCCGTTTGATTTCTGGATTGCTGCTTCCATGGGGGTTGATTGTGGATCCAAGTAAATATTAATAGCTCATATCAATAGCTCTAATTTATTAGTGTAGTATGTGCTGGCCCTGCAATGGCACTCTGCAATGATCACCTCATTTAATCTTCATGATCCAGTGAAGTTGATATTGTTGCTCTATTTTCCAGAGGAGAAAACTGAGACTTAAAATGAACTATGTTTAGCTCCAATGTCTGGGCTCTTAATATTCTTCTGGTTTCAGAGACTAAAAATTTTCAGGATCTTTCCTCCACCTTGACCAAGATGAACTGTATATAATATTTTCCTTTATATTTGAAGATGACATGGCTGACAGTGATTACTATCTTTGTGTGTACTGAAGCAGGCAAGACTTGCACGTGACTGTTGCGGGACAGTTATTTGGATGAGAATAAAAAAATAGAGGATAAACAGGTTTTACCAGTAATCTCTTTTATCAGATAACAACAAAGAACCTTTACCTTTATCCTTTTTGTCTACATTGCAGGCACTTGGAAGGATCTAACTTATAAAATGTAAAGAAACAAGATAAACATTGATATTGCACAATGTCCATTTGCATACACAACTACAGTAGACACTGTGTGTTCCAGTGTGCTTGTTGCATAACAGCAATTACTGTTAACTATACTTTTCTATTATCCGGGTCAATAGCAGATTCATAAATGAGGATCTGCTAAATTATGCTACCCTTTAGTCCCATTACTATTTGGACATCCTTTCTAAATCTGACAGGCTATGATCTCTCTTCTTCTTAATACTCCTACAAAACCTGTTGTGGTACAGTGGGTTACTGGGATCACTGGGTGGGACCATGCAAATCAGGGGGAGGAGGATCAAGATTAACAGCCTAAGGCTGATTCCTATGAGGTACAGTTCACACAGGTCTTCACCTTCCAACCAACTGACCAATTCTGACACCAGCTGTCCCTCTCACTGCACACTCTTTCTCTTCTGGGTTTGATAGTTCATTGCAGTGGCTACATAGAACTCACAGACAATACTCATGATTATGGGGTTTATTAGAGAAGTAACAGGTTACAATTCAGAATCAGAAACAACTCAGGAAAGATTTTTGGTCAGGGCAGTCTCTTCTCATCCCTGCCTGTAGGCAAGTCTCTCTCTGGCTCTCTCAACCCTTTGGCCTGGCCTCTGCGGTGCTTGAGCAATAAGTGTTACAAACTTCTTTTCGATCTGCCAGTAAGTGCCTGAGGCACCCCACGGCACCAGTGGCTGAGGGTGCCCAGCTCTATCTCTGTTAGCAAATCTAGCTCCGACAAGTCCTGGAGGCATGCTACTCTCCCCGCACACCTCCTGCCCAAAAGCTGGCAGCTTACTCTGTGGGCCCGGAAGCCCACCACAGCCATTTCATATGGGTCTCCTGGTGATGATGTCTTGTGCTGCCATCTGTTGCTGTCTTTCCTGTTCCAGCTCCCTCGCTCTGTCTCCTGGGTCTAGGAGGTTCTCAGTGCAGGGATCCTGGGTCCAAAGGACGTGATCCGCTCCTGGCAGTTCTTTCTTGGTGGTTGTGAGGTGCCCCCTCTGCTCTGGGATTAGCTCTCTTTTAAGCCTAGCAGGCTGTCAAACTGACTAGTCCCCTCATTAGGGTTTCATACATTTTATTTGCATAGTCTCACTCCCACAAGTGTACCATATACTTTATTTGTATTACTAGCAAATTGTCCAAAGCACTGGGTGGGCCACAAGCGCTGTATTTGCATAGTCTCTCCCAATCATTTTGTGGGAGTTACAAGGACTATGTAAAAATAAATAAATAAATAAACCAAACCCACTGCCGTCGAATTGATTCAGACTCATAGTGACCCCCATTGGGTTTCTGAGGTGGTAAATCTTTATGGAAGTAGATTGCCCAGTCTTGCTTCCGTGTTGGTGGGTTTGAACCATCAACCTTCTGGTTAGCAGTCAGATGCCTTAGGCACTGCTACCAGAGATCCATATTCAGTAATTCACTGCACTACACACCTATGTTCATTGAAGCACTATTCACAATAGCAAAAAGATGGAAACAATATAAGTGCCTATCAACGGAAGAATGGACAAACAAAATGTAGACCATATACACAATGGAATACTATGTAGCCATAGAGAATAATGAGTTCTGTTTTGGTTCTCTAGCACTGATGTAAGAGACATAGCACAAATGTATGGTTTTAACAAACAGGGATTTATTCTCTTATAGTTTAGGAGGCTAGAAGTCCAAGATCAAAGTGCCAGCTCTAGGGGATGGATGAAGGCATTCTGACCTTGGGCTTCAGCTCTGCCTCTTGCTCCTGGCCCACTGGAGTTGTTGGCGTCTCTTAACTCAGGCAGCTGCCAGCTGCCGAGGCTGACAAACCCAGGGTTGACAAGTTAAATGGCACAGTCCCAAGATTATCAAGCTACACAGCAGGCCACTAGTTCAAGTCCAGAAACAGTCCCAAGATCGGCAGGCAACAGGACAAGCTGCTGAATGAAGACTCAGCCAAATGTGGGATCCAAGGATGCCAAAAAGCTCAACACCTTTCTCAAAGTGTGTCCTTATGTACTGGAATCAGGCCACATCCCAAAGGCAACTAATAGCTGCTCACAGCAGATTTCACCATGGAGTTGATTACCAACCTTATCACGGGGAATAACAACAACCAGCTGCGCAGCCACTCAAAACCATGGCCCAGCCAAGTTGATAGACAACCTAACTACCTCAAGTTCTAAAAATATATTATATAGCATGGATGAAACTGGAGGACATTATGCTGAGTGAAATAAGTCAATCAGAAAAGGACAAATACTATATGATCTCATTGTTATACAAAGACAAGAATAGGTATATACACCGAAACCAATGTTCACAAGTGGTTACCAGGGATAGCTGGAGGGTAGGGTAGGAGATCACTCCCTAGATAGCAGACACTTGTTATTTTGGGGGATGGGAAATATAACACCAAATATGGGTGAAGTGTGTACAATTTGACTATGGTAAATGATATCACTAAGAAGTACACAAGAAAAAAGGTATTTTTAGTAAATGCTAGGACATATACAACTGTGCAACAACAACTTAATAACAGGAATGTGGACACATGTGTATGTTTGTATACATACAAATGTACAGTTATGCATATATGTGTATATGGGTGAGCATATATAGATATATCTATGTGCATGTGTATCTCACTCTGTGCTCATCTTTGTCCTTTATCACTCCTCCAGAAGAAGGATTGACTTTATTGTAAAACCATGCCAATCAAATGTTTTAAAGTTTGTGGGGATGTCAGGATCCCGGACAGGGCTGAGTTGTTAAACTGGGAAGATTGGAGAAAGCGAGGATGGTGGGTGAGGCTGAGGAAGGGGGCATTGCCTCTCCTTAGTGAAACCTAACAATTACTCAGAATGTTAAACTGTGGTGACTCTGCTCAAAGGGAAGCCCACGTGGTACTGCACTGTCTTCTGCAGGTAGTTATCGGCCCAAGCAGGGCAGCCTCGGCAGTCACTCATTTTCTGGATGCCAAGGAGGGCAAAGGGGACATTTCAGGGTCCAAGGGAGAGCAGAGCATTTTACACAAAAGATTTGATCAGTCTCTCCAAAAAAAAAAAAAAATTGAGTACAGCTCATTTTTTTCTCAAGGAATAGGAGAGGGCAAGGTTAGTAAAAGGAAAAAAAGAAAAGGAAAACAGTACTTGTGTAATGTTGGCATTTTGTTTCTAGTGTTTTTAATGGAAACAACTAAAAAGTTCATGCTCCAGGGGAAAACTAACCCAGTAACTAGAGAGGAGAGAGAGAGGAAGAAATGTTGGTGCCTCCCCTCCTGACCTCTCTAACCCACTGCCATCTAGTCATTCTGACTGATAGTGACCTTGTAGGACACAGCAGACCTGCCCACAGGGTTTCAAAGGCTGTAAACCTTTACAGAAGCAGACTGCCTCATCTTTCTCCCATGTAGTGGCTGGTGGGTTCCAGTGGTTGACTGTTTGGTTAGCAGCTGAATGCTTTAAATATTGGGCCACCAGAGCTCTCTCTAGGTCCCGACTGAAGTCCAAAACCTAAACCTGTTTGTGTGCTAGGCAAAGTCAGTTCATGCAGTGCAGTAGAGCAGGATAGAGTCCTACAAGAGCTGCATCTTCAATTTTCAAAATAAAATGGAGGCAGTCTTCACTGCAGGGAGAACCAGTATCTTGAGAGGGAAGCAAAAAGATGCAATGATGCCATATGTGGTTAGAGAAGCAGTGTTCAGAGTACTAGAAACAGTTCTCCACTGGAACCTGCCTCCTGTTCTCTCTCTCTGGCTCTGCCACCATGAATTCTGATGCCCGTGGGAACATAACTTGACAACTTGAACATCTATAATGTCAGGGGATTGGATTTGCTAATCTCCAAGGTCCATGAAATCAGATTAGAAGTGCAGTGAAATGCTTTCTGCAGACATTAAATGAGCATGTGTTAAATTGAATTACCTAACAAATTTATATTTTAGAATTAAATGAAAGTATGTAAGGATATGTTCACATTACCTGTCATGTCTCAATACAGGTGTAGGCAACACACTTGTCAGAAGCCATCCGAACTCAGCCAGAGTGTGCAGCAGAGGCCCATAATCCGTTTTGATTTCACAGCCCTGCGTGAGTAAGCATAAGAGCTCATAGTCTAACGGCAAAGACAACCATGTACACAAGAAGTTACAATAAAGGGTGACGGGTGTAACAATAAGGGGAGTTCACTCCCCATTAAATACAGTTTTGCCTGGCTGCAGTCCTCCTGGGCTTCATTTTCTGCTGCTAGTTACCTTCTAACAACCAAGTTGAATTAGCAACACTGAGGATCCGAGTGGAGAGAGGTTGTCCCAAGTCTGGGCCTTCCTCACGTCTTGTTAGGGCAGTAGTTCTTAAACGTTAATATGGGGGCCTAGGAATCTGAATTTTTTTTTTTTAAAAAGAGCTCCCCTGGTGGTTTGGATCCAAGTAGTTTATAGTTGGCACTTTAAGAAACACAGGTTTGAGAAGAGAAGATGAGAGTAGGGAATTCTAGTCGGGTAGTGAAGGTGAGAGATGCTTAGATGCAAAAAGTCTTTTCACAGCTTTTATTCATTTGCAGTTGAAGATTTTTACTTGGAGCTCTACCTTCTCTTGGGAGCTCTGATAGTGTAGTGCCTAAGGCACATGACTGCTCACCAGAAGGCTGGCAGTTCAAACCCATCAGCCACTCCTCGGAAGGAAGGTTGGGCAATCTCCTTCTGCAGTGATACTGCCTTGGAAATCCAAGGAGGGGTCGCTATGAGCCAGGTCCGACTTGACGACACAAAACAACAACTACTACTTTCTCTCAAATTCTTTTTTCTTTTTGCTCTCAAAGACTTGGCTAGTTCCTTTGAAAATGGGTGATGTCTCTCTAATCTTTGTAAGGCAAGAAAGGCAGAAGTGTCCCTTACAGATGCTGTGGGTGAGGGCCTCATTCACACAACAGTATACCTGAATTCAGTCTGTTCACCTCTAGGTCAGTCCGTTCGGTGACATCTGAATTCAGAGAGCACAGCATCAGCAGCAGTGCCACCTCTGATTACGAAGGACAATGCTGTGTGTACGTACTTGCCTGGCAAAAGAGAGAACATCTTTTGGATATTTTTGCCTTTGAAAGTCAGTTCTCAAGGGGGGGAAAAAATCAGTCACATTGTTTGCTTGGAGATAAAACACTAGCTAATAGACTGAGTTTTTTTTTTTTTTTTTTTCCATTTTAACTAGTTGTTATGACATTGGGTAAAAATACTCTTGGTGCCAGGAGACTTTGTTCAAGGCCAGAATGCCAAACCTTTGAAAATCTACTGCTATTTCTGTACAGATAACTATTTTGCTATCTTATCAAAAAGTTTATCATTGAGTAAAGCAAACTTCCCTTCCACAAACTGAGGTTTGCTCATGCCTATGTGATAAAATTCCAAATACTGAACAAATGTGTCTAAGGATACTGCATATGCTTGGCAATGGAGATCTTTAATATATAAAACGGAAAATAAAAATAAAGCTAAATTGTAAGAAAATTGCCATTCACCTCAATAATGGTCCATTGTTCTACTACGATGGCATCGTTTCCTTTCTTACTAGAGCCTGGAACTCCAGAATCTTCTTCTTCATAGATAAATAACCCTTCCAAAGATTTGGGCAAATGGTCCGCTGTGAGGAAAGGATATAATTAAGAAAAGTTGTAAATACTTAGTGTCTTTTAAAACCACATAAATCCTTAAATAACACTAGTAGGAAGTGGAAAGAAAAACATCAATTAATAAACACTTGTTTGGGCTGAATCAGTAACATCCTCTTCTTTGAAGGTTAACTTTATTTTTTGCAAAGGTCAAAACAGCTGCACTGAATTAAAAACAAATCATAAACATGAAAACTAGAATAACAAAAACAAGATTAAAAACATGAAACAAACAGTGAGAAGTGAGTGGATTTCCGAAACCTCACAAACATCTGGAAATGACCTTCACCTTGAAATCAGATTTTAGTTTCTGATCTGTATATATTATGTACACAATTATACCACTAAGGGAAACAGCATAAAAAATGCTAGTTCTTGAAATGAGAGGTATGATATTAAAATTAAGATGAGGTAAGATTATTTCAAATAAATAAACACAAAACAACTTTTTACTTCAATGATGCTTTAAAAAAAAAAAAAATGGTGACAGGAAGACCCTAAACAGAAGTCATTGTCCAAAGAATGCCTGCTGGGAAGGAAGTTTGAAGGGAGGGCCTCTCTGACTTCTTTCTTGAAGGGCTGACAATAACCAGCTGGCCCAAACGAAACCTAGCCTATGGAAGTTCTTTTGTTTCCTACTTTGCAATAGTAGACAGCTTTTCCATGGTCATGTGCTCATTAAACATCTTGGTTTTCACACAGCACATGTCACATCAAAGTTTTCCTGGTTGGCTGTTCTCTAAATAACAAAGGCCTACAAAGTTTTCAAATGATCCCTTAAGCTTAAAGATGAAAAGGACAAAAGTCATTTCAATTTAAGTTTCAATATAAGGTTGTATTAAAACCTTACCATAAACTTTAAGAGAAAAAAAAAATACATATTTCTTTTTATATCACTCATGGTCAGGGCTGAATACCCGGAAGAGTTTACACTGTGAATAGTGGTTATCAAGAACCCAGTCAGGTTTGATTTACTAGTTGGAATTGGATTTCTAAATATGTATTACATCCCATTTCCTTTAATGTACTTGATGTCCAATGCTACACCAAAGTCAATCAAATCTGTTTCTCATTGTAAGTTTAGGACATTACTAAACTGTTTTCAAAACTGAATATGTCTCAAGTCCAATTTTTGAATGGGAAATAATGAAGTTTAAAAATAATTATATACTATGATAATTATGTAGTTAATTATAATCTCCATTTTATTTACTTGGGATTATATAATGTGAAGATGATGGGCTTTGTGGCTCTGTGTCTGTTTTCATGTCTTCATCACTGGGATTCCTTAGTACTTCTAAACATGTTTTGATTTATAAGAATGAAAGTGTGGCAGAATTGTACAGTAGAGTTCTATATAAGAATAAAAAAGACTCACTGCTACGTGCAACAACTTGAATGGATTCCAGAGATACCATGTTGAACAGCGTAGTACCTAAAGCACTGGACTGCTAACCAGAAGGCTGGTGGTTCAAACCCACCAGCCACTCCTTGGAAGGAAAGTTGGGCAATCTACTTCTGTAGTGATACCACCTCAGAAACCCAAGGAGGGGTTGCTGTGAGTCGGGTCCGACTCGATGGTAAATAACAACAACAACAATGTTGAACAAAAGAAATCAGACAGAAAGGGTGCATACTGTATAATTCAACCTATTTAAGGGCAGGCAAAAACTAATCTATGGTGATAGAAGTCAGAATAGTGCTTATCTTTGTGATAGGGATTTACTGAGAAAGGAGACCTTCTGGGATGCTGGAAATATTCTATATTTGAACATTTGTGTTCTATTCATCAATGTACACATAAGATTAATGTACTTTAGTATGTATATGTTATGCTTCAGTTAAAAGCAGTAGTCCTTCTGAGCAATTGCTTTATAACATAACCGTCCCCCAGCTAAATCCCCTCATCATGTTACATAACTCAGAGCTTCCCCAATGTATGTGCCTTGACCCACTGATGTACTGAGAATGGGTTACAAGTGTGCCAAGACATGAAGACATGCTCCTTCCTTCCCAGAGCAGCTTTATCCACCTTATACCAGTGTGTCCTACAAATGATCATTTTCTATGTGACATGATATGAAAAAGTGACAAAGCACTAGCTTAACCCTCAAAGCCATATATTTTGCTCCTCAAAAATATATTTTTTAAAACTAAATACAACCAGTAGCAAAGGAGAGTGCACTTGTATCCTTGAAAGATACTCTCCAGGAGCAATGTAACCAACGCAACCCACTGCTGTCAGTTGGACCCGGCTCATAGAGACCCCTCCTTGGTTTCTGAAGCGGTGTCATTACGGAAGTAGATTGCCCAACCTTCCTTCCAAGGAGTGGCTGGTGGGTTTGAACCCTAGCCTTCTGGTTAGCAGTCAAGTGCCTTAGACACTATGCCACCAGAGCTCCCTCTTCAGGTGCAGTTTGAAGCAATTCAGGGCAAGAGGTTTCTTTGAAGTCTAATGCTACATCTTAAAAATACAATGATATATCTTAAAAATCCATGCAAACTTTGTATTCTTTTCAAATATCTTATGTAGAAAAATGATGTGCCCCTTCCTCTGCATAACACATCTTGAAGTATATTGATACTCCCGGAAGATTTATCCTGTGACTTTGTGTACTCCCTGACATTGCCTGCATACCCCTAGGGTACTTGAACCCTGGTTTGAGATGCACAAGCTTAAAGAATTCCCAGGAAATTGTGTCCTTGTCTGGATTTGTTATCTTACATATTCATTTTGGCTAGATATGACATTGACATTCTGCATTGTGAGGAAAGATAATGTTCCATTTTAATATTTTTGGGCCATGTTCTGGTTACCGAGTGTTGCTCTGACATAATATACCACAAATGGAATGGCTTTAACAAACAGGAGTTTATTCTTACAATTTGGAGGCTTTAAGTCCAAGTTCAAAGTGCCAGGCTCTAGGGGCTGAGTGAAAGCCCTTCAACCTTGGGTTGCAGCTCTGCCTCCTGCTCCCGGCCCACTGAAGCTGGAGGCTTTTCTTCACTCAGCTGCTGGCTGCTGAAGCTGACAAACCCAAGACTGACAAGTAAAAAGGCACAGTCCTGATGTCACCAAACCACACAGCAGGCCATTAATTCAAGTCTCTTGAAAGTCCCAAGGTTGGCAGAGCATGTCAGACTGGTGAACAACGACACGGCTACATGCGGAGTTCAAGAGTGCCATAGGCTAGAGACCGTTCTCCAAGGCTTGTCCTTAGATGTAGAAAGCAGACCACATCCCTAAGGCAGCTACTCAGCTGCTCATGGTAGATTCTACCATGGAGTTGATGACCAGTCTCATTACCACCAGCAGCCCAGCCACTCAACCAGGCCCAGCCAAGTTGACACACAAACTTAACTACTACTGACCATGTGTCATTTTTGGCATTAAACTGTCAAAGTTGGGCCCAGGACCATTTCTGAGAAGTGGAGAACAGGCACCTACCGGAACTACCATTCTGCATCTGTTAACACGTACAATCCAAAACAAATCAGCCTGCCTACTTCTCTCCAGCCTCACCTCCATCTCCATTATTATTTCTCTTAAGGACCACTGCAACAGCCTCCTAACAGTCTCCTGGTGTCTGCTCTTGTCTTTTATGGTCCATTTCCCAAAATGAGGCCAAATGGAAATACAAGTCAGGTCATGACTCCTGAATGACTTGGAATTAAAATCCTGGCAGAATGGCAAATGGGTTTATAGCACACACCGTACCCATTACTTTCTGTGTGAATGTGGGCAAATTATGTAATTTCTCATTGCTTCAATTCCTTCATGATTATTAAAGAGAATAATCATACCTACTTCTTAGGGTTGCTGTGGGGTCAAATGAGTTAATAAATGTAAAGTGTTTAGAACAATACTGGTATATGTTAAGTGCAAAATGCATGTTAGCTATTACTGTTATTAATGTTAGACTCTGCATGGAGTTGGCTGCTGCTTACCTCTCCCGCCCTGTCTAGATCCATCCTTTTACCTCTCCCACCTTGTCTACAGCCATCTTCTCTTGCATACCCTGCTCTAGGGACACAGACTTTCCCCTGCTCCTGTTTCTGCTCTAAGGTCTTTGTACATTTGGCAGTGTGGCCTAGAATGGTCTCTCACTCTTGCCTGCTGGGTCCCCTTCCCAGCTGCCTCAGTGTCATTGTTACTTTTTGGAACTTGCTGAGCACCTTCTAGAGAGGTCTTCCCTGTTCTCTATCACGATACACTGTTGGGTAACTTCACACTACTTTTCCTCAATTTTGAAATTAGGCATGTAAGTTTTGATACCTGTTACTGTCTGACTCTGATGCCACATGGCTAGTTCCTTGAAGATAAGAAGACATGCATTTTGCTCATCATTGTAAACCCAGTGCCTGGCACATACATATATATGAAATGAATAAACACATATTTAATGTCATTACTCCAACCCATTCCTCCCTCTTATACCTTTCTTCTCCCAATTGCACACAACATTTTTATAGACATGAACAGCTTGAAATGAATATCAAGTGAAATATGAAAAGAATTAATAAAAAATAAAAAAAAAGGTAGTCTTAAGAGGTACATTTAAGGTGGGGAGAGACTATTACTCCCTGCAGCTGATAGGGGAAGAGAGAAGGAGAGGGAGGGAGAGAGGAAGGGAAGAGAGAGGGAGGGAGGAAAAAAGGAGGGGGCAGATGGACGGGGGGAAGGGAAGAGAGAGAGAGAGAGAGAGAGAGACACGGTGTGTGGGTGCACATGGCAAAGCTACTCATCTCATCCATACCAGCTAGCTGCTCTGCTCCACCTCCATAGGATCTGTCATAATAAAAATAATAAAATGCTCTCTTTTGGCCATCTCAGTTGTGTAAGCTTCTTGTAGGCTCTCCAGGCTACATTTTTACCCCACAAGCCCCATTTAAGTACACAGTGAATTCAGCTAAATGTTGGTGTGGTGGAGACCCAACCGAAATATTAAGTGCAGGGAGGCCACTGTGGTAACAACCCTCAGGCTGCAAGAACAGCAAGAGGACCACTGGGTGTCTCGCCTGCAGGGCTTTTGAAAGCAGAACAAGGCTGTTGAGAATAGGTGTCGAAGGGGGTTGGAGAGGTGTTTCACAGACCTTACATCTTTTCCACCCTGGCCCTTCTGAAGTAAAAAAATAAAACAAGACACACACACACACAAACATAAACACAACCCATGCATTTAAAAAGTTTCTTTCTCTCTCTGTTTCTGGAGGAAGGTATTTTATTTCAGTGAGATTTGTTGAGTATTACATTTACATCTCGAGCAATGTCTGGTTTTGTGCTTCCATTTCTCGTGATGGACTGACTGCTGACAATATTTTGGAAGAGGACAGAAGCAAGAAAAACAAAATAGGCATTGTCCCCTTGTGCTTTAGATGTTAGGCATCAGACATCACAGAACAAAGTCACCCAGCTCAGCCCTGCTTCCTCTGACTTGCTTCTCACAGTGACACAGGCACTGCTCACCATTTCCTCTCTCCAGCTGCCCTGTGTACTCCCGGGAAAGTCCCTGATGACACACCCATTTGCCAGACTGTACAGACTAAAGAGGCTCATTAGGGTTTGGCGTAGCCTGCAATGTAAAATGTCTAATGAGACATTCCATAGTGGCTGAGACGGGGAGAGTCACCCCCAGGCTCTCAAAATAGCTTCTGAGGCTTTAAGAACAAAAGCCCCACAGAGCCTCTGGCTGGCAACTGCTGAGGCTAATTTTATTTTCATCAGGCAAAGCCCAAGGCAGAAATGCCTGAAAGAGACTATGAAAGGAGCATTTTTTTTTTGCTTTTCCTTCAACAGTTAGTCACAAACCAAAATTTGAAATGGCTCCAACTTAAGGTTCTTTAGCGAGGAAGAGAAAGAGAGGGTGAAAGAGAGAAATATTATGAAGCATAAACTGAACTCCAAGTGAGAATTCATACTAAAAGAACTGGAACAGCACATAACAAGGGGCAGGAAAGAGAACTAACATTTAATAAACTTCAAGAGTATGCCGGGCACTGTGAGAGTCGCTTGACACAAGTGGTTCTCGTGTGCCCTGGAGTTGGTTCCACTCGTCGTGATCACACAACACAATGAACCATCGCCCGGTCCTGTGCCATTGTCACAACTGTTAGGCTGAGCTCACTGTTGCAGCCACTGTGTCAATCCATTTTATTGCAAGTCTTCCCCTTTTTCGATGACCCTCTAATTTATCAAGCATGATATTCTTCTCCAGGAAGTCCCTCCTGACATGACCAAAGTATGAGAGGTGAAGTCTTGCCATCATTGCTTCTAAGGAACATTCTGGATGTACTTCATCCAAGATAGATTCATTTGTTCTTCTGGCAGCCCATGGTATATTCAGTATTTTTTGCAAACACCATAATTCAAATGTACCAATTCTTCAGTCACCCTTATTCATGCATTGCATGGCTTTTGTGACAGGTAGGGAATTGAACTGGCTGAATCAAGCAGCCTGACTCAGAACTACCACATAGCTTCAGGGGACAGAGAACTGCTTACCATTAACAAACCAGGCCCTTGAGCAAAATAAGTTACTTTTCAAAAGCCTCACAAGCTTGACCATTGTAAAATGCTCATAAAACTTCCTGAGTTGTCCTTCAAGTACCTGGGGAGGTGCTGAGCATGTACAGTAAAATTCAACTTGACCAACAAAATGATCTTCCATCAGAAATAGTCAAGAACAGGAATCCCTTGCTGTGACTCAAAGCAGGAAACGGAAACATCATGCATGAGCCCAGCAGCCTTTGTGACAGGTTCCATCTTTGTTTTGATAGCCTTTGCAATGGAATCTATATTGGCTACTTCTGTGTGCACACCTGATTGTTATAACTCCACCTTTTTCTCACAAACCCCCGCCCATTTTATCAATAAAGAGGATGCCTCCCACTCCCCCCAAAACCCTTTATAAACCCTAGGAAATCCTTTATTGGGGAGAAACCAGAGGTTAGCGTAGGTGAAAACCCCGCTTTCTTTCTTGCTAGCCCCTCCCCTCTCTTTTCTCTGGTTCGTGTGGACATTTTGCCTCTTCTGTTTAATTCTTTGTCAACAGAAGGCAAGGACCCCTGCTCAGGGTCTCAGGGACTGCATTAACACTTTCACATGCATATGAGGTGACTTGGGTCAGGTGTACCTTAGTCTTCAAAGTGACATACATCTTTGCTCTTTAATACTTAAAGAGATCTTTTGCAGCAGATTTGCCCAGTACAGTATGTTGTTTGATTTCTGGACTGCTGCTTCCATGGGTGTCGGTTGTGGATCCAAGTAAAATGAAATTCTTGACAGCTTCAATCTTTTCTCTCCTTATCATCATGTTCCTTATTGGTCCAGTTGTGAGGATTTTTTTGTTTTATGTTGAGGTGTAATCCACACTGAAGGCTGCAGTTCTTGATCTTCATCAGAAAATGCTTCAAGTCTTCTTCACTTTCAGTAAGGAAAGCTGTGTCATTTGCATATCACATGTTGTTAATGAGTCTTCCTCCAATCCTGATCCCCTGTTGTTTTCCATAGAGTCCCGCTTCTTGGATTATTTCCTCAGCATATAGATTGAATTAAGTATGGTGAAAGGATATAACCTTGATTCATACTTTTCCTAATTTTAAACCATGTAGTATTCCCTTGGGAGCTCTGGTAGCACAGTGCCTAAGGCATCAGACTGCTAACCAGAAGGTTGGCAGTTCAAATCCACCAGCCACTCCATGGAAGGAAGACTGGGCAATCTACTTCTGTAAAGAAGACCTCGGAAACCCAATGGCGCTCACTATGAGTCAGAATTGACTTGACGGCAGTGAATCTGTGTTTTTTTTTTTTTGAGTATTCCTTTTTTATGTACAAATGACAGCCTCTTAACCTATGTACAGGTTCCTTATGAGCACAATTCAGTGTTCTGGAATTCCTATTCTTTACAATGTTATCCATCATTTGTTATGATCCACACAGTCAAATGCCTTTGCATAGGCAATAAAACACAGGTAAACACCTTTCTGGTATTCTCTACTTTCAGGCAAGATCCGTATGACATCAGCAATGATACTGCTCATTCCACATCCTCGTCTGAATCTGGCTTGAATTTCTGGCAGTTCCCCGCCTATGTACTGATGAAATAATTTTTAAATTATTTTCAGCAAAATTCTACTTGCATATGATATTAATGATATTGTTCAATAACTTTTGCATACTGTTGGATCGCCTTTCTTTGGGATGGGCACAAATATGGATGTCTTCCGGTTAGTTGACCAGGTAGCTGTCTTCCAAATTTCTTGGCATAGATGAGTGGGTGCTTCCAGGGTAGCATCAATTTGTTGAAACACCTCAATTGTTATTCCATCAATTCCTGAAGCCCTGTTTTTGGCCAATGTCTTCAGTGCAGCTTGGGCTTCTTCCTTCAACATCCTTGGTTCCTAATCATATGCTATCTCCTGAAATGGGTGAATGTCAACCAATTATTTTTGGTACAGCAATTCCATATATTCCTTCCATCTTCTTTTGAAGCTTCCTGCATTGTTCAGTATTCTGCCTGTAGAATCTTTCAACATTGCAACTCAAGGCTTTCATTTTTGCTTCAGTTTTGTCAGCTTCAGAAATGTCAAGCAGGTTCTTCCCTTTGGTTTTCTAACTGCAGTTCTTTTACATTTCACTATAATACTTTATATACTATCTCATTACATTCTCACAACAATTAAGTGGTTAGTATTTTAATCCCCCTTTTAGAGTTAAAGAAACTGAGGTTCAGTGAACTCAGCTAACTTCCCAATACCATGCAACTAATCAATGGAGGGTATGAGATTTAAACCCTGGTCTGTCTGTTTATAAAATTCATGTTCTTCCTATTCCTAATTCCATAAAAGAGTAAGTTGGAAGATGTCTCCAATTGCTAAAAAAGACCAAGAAATATTTATTGAGCAACTACTATGTGCTAAGAATAGTAGATAGTGTCCAAAATTGGGATAATATAATACATTTGGACATTAACTGGTATATGCCATCATCAGCTGTTATAATACATCTTATTTGGAAAAGTCTACTAGTTGATCACATGTTATTGTTGTTACATGCCGTCAAGTCAGACCTGACTCATAGCGAGCCCTCCTTGGGTTTCTGAGGCGGTATCACTATGGAAGTAGATTGCCAAACCTTCCTCCCAAGGAGTGGCTGGTGGGTTTGAACTGCCAACCTTCTGGTTAGCAGTCAAATGCCTTAGACACTATGCTATCAGAGCTCCTAGTTGATCACATAGTGGTTGTCTATTCTTGACAGTTACAATCCAATGCTAAACATTACATGACAATTCCATCACAAACACTGGGAGTCCATTTGCTGTCAAGGCTGGTTAAATGCTGAAATTAAAATTATACAGCTGTGTAATAATTGGGACCTATATCCTTAGGAATAATTTTCTCCTTTTAGCCATAGGACATGAGAGGCAAACACATTTTTTACAGATTCCATTACAGTCCAAATTCTTTATATATAAATATATCATACTAAAAACCTACCTTTAGATGTTTCCCAGCATATGAAAGAATCAATTAAAGACAAGCCTTGCTTATAATAAAATGTAGTTAACTCTAGCCAATCAGCATCGAGTGTACAAATGACAGCTCCTTTTCTTGTTACTTTCATTGACAGGAGGCCTTCGTGATAGGTCCAGCAGGTTGATTCATCTTCAAAAGCATTGAAGGCTGCATATAACTTGTCATCTGAGGATAAGTATTCAGAAGTAGGGAAGAGGGAGATACTATTATTTCATTCATCAAAGAGTCTTAAAATATTTTATAAAATCATGAGATATTTCAAACATACAGATTAGTATATTTGCTTCAGACTTTTTTCTTTTAAGAAATAAAAAATAGAATATAAATATTGTTTTATATGAATTTAAATATAATCTGTATATGTGTGTAGCTCTCACTATAACAGCTGCTTGTTACTGCAATAAAATTATAAATCTAGTATTGACGTCAGAAATAAAGACAAAAAAAAAAAAAAAAAAGAAAAGAAATAAGAAATAGATAGGATTGGGGATCACTATGCAGTCTTCCCTAATTCCATTGTCAGAAATGACCATTATCATGAATTTCTTTTTATCATTTTCATGCAGTATATATTTTAATTCTTTTAATATACATTTTATACCTATAAATAACAATGTTTTACAGTTTTTAAAACTTTATTTAAATGGTATCACACTGTACATATCAGTCTAGAAATTACTTTTTATGCTTTTGAAATGTAACTAAGTTAATACATACAGATCTAATTCATTTATTTTTAACTGCTACATAGTAGTCCAGTTTATCTTTGTAATTCTCCAGTGGATAGACATATACATTATCCTCAAGTTATTGTTCTTACAAACCATGCTATAATTAACATTTATGTTTCCCTGGACACATATGAAAGTGACTCTAGAATACATACTCAGATGTGTAAGTGCTGGACCATATCTTCTATTTCACTAGAAAATGCCAAATTCTTAACTTGCAGTTCACAGACCCACATCTATTGAGGTGTTTTAGCAAGTCTGAGACTACTTGCATTATGGACAAAATATTTGGTGTGTGAGTTATGTGCATTTTTCTAGGTGAGTCTCAGATTTCATCAGATTCTCTAAGAGGTCTTTTGTGCACTGACCCCCGTACACACCCGCCCCAAAATTAAGAACCACTGCCACAGAAAAGTTATTAAGAAATATGTGATTTCAAATAAAACTATTTAGAAAGTGAAATCTAAAGATTGATAATTTATTGGGTTTAGATCTCAAAGGACTCAAAATAGCCATCTGATTTTCATCAAAGTCAGAGTGGGACTCAACATAGAGTTTAAAGGTAGCAGTGGGTGGAGGATATAGCCTAGCTCTCTGGCTGTGGTTCCAACAATTCCTGGGTACTCTGGTTGGGCAATCCTACTTCCGTAGTGATACTGCCTCGGAAACCCAAGGAGGGGTCGCTATGAGTCGGGGCTGATTCCTGGGTACTCTTATGTTCCTTTATTCTTTACATTTTAGGAAAATCAGGGTTGTTAGGGAACTGGTGAACACGAGCAGGGTGTGGTGAGATGATGAGTTCATCAATGCTCCTAGCTCTTTCCCAGGAGGTTAAGTTTACTGTGGTTGGAATGGATCTCTGCTATACCCAGGATGTTGAACACATCTCACCATCACCAGAAAGCCTAGGACACCAGGATGTACAACCCCCCCCCCCCCGGGCCAACACTGAGCTAACACAGGGAGTACTCTGTGGCGGGCACCAGGCACAGGGCTGAGCACTTTTTATACCGCTCTCACTCATTTCTCACAATAACCCCACGAAGGAGGCCCTATTATAATGCCCTTGTTAAAAAGAAATTGAGGCAGTCTGACTCCAGAGCCCATGTTCTTAACTCTAAGGTATACATAGACTTTGATGTTCTCTGATAGTATGTTTTTCAGTGTGCCAATAAAGTATCAAAACCTTTACTGAACAGTCCAAAATATATGAATACGATAGTTTCAATTTCTTGGGAAGACTTCCTAGTTGGCAAAGAAGAAAAAACTATTGTTTTAAGTTATTTCAGGCTGCAGACACTATTGTGATATTAATTATTTCATCATGATGGACCATTTTCATATTCTAATTGATGATCAAAGAAAGCCAACTAACTTCAAAGCTGAATACTGTTCATGAAGTGGGAACGGCCAGAACTAAAATTCTCACACACTCTTTATAAGGACAAACCTAAACAAGAACAGCTTTCTTTGGTACAGCCTCCGTTTTACAAGGGAGTTAGTGAACGACTAAATGGAAACAAATCTTCAGCACAGAGTTAATCATATGAAAGGCACTGAAAAATCACTCCAGGGAATGGTGTCTGAAAATTGTCCTATCTCATTTCTGGTTGCAATGATTTGACAAGTTTATGACAAGTTTATGAGTTGGAATCGACTGGATAGCAACAGGTTTTATCCCTAAACTGGGACACTCGGTTACATTTTTTTCCATGGTTCTCAATATAATTTGATGTACTATGTATTTTAGTTATATATTTGTTTATTAAGGTGCCCTGGTGGCACAATGATTAAGTGTTTGGCTGCTAACTGAAAGGTTGGCAGTTTGAACCTACCCAGCGGCTCAAGTTTTTGTCCTTACAAACAATGCTATAATTAACAATGTTTATGTTTCCCTGGACACATATGAAAGTGACTCTAGAATACATACTCAGAGGCAGAATTGCTGGACTATATCTTCTATTTAACCAGAAATTGCCAAATTCTTAACTTGGGGTTCACAGACTCCAGAGTTCACAGGCTCTATATGGGAAAGACTTGGTGATTTGCTCCCATAAAGATTATAGCCTAGAAAACTATTGTATAGTTCTACTGTGTCACATGGGGTCACTCTGAGTCTAAACTCAATGGCATCTAATGACAACAACATGACAAGTTTATATTACTTCATTGAGTCTTTATAATCTTTAGAAGTTTACTTTGCCTCCTGTTTCTTAGGAGCTCTGGTAG
>NW_006921589.1:37547730-37566538 GCF_000298275.1 Orycteropus afer afer | reverse complement strand
GCCTCGGAAACCCAAGGAGGGGTCGCTATGAGTCGGGTCTGACTTGATGGCACATAACAACAACAACAACAACAACAACCTGTTCCTTAAATAAAAACAAAAACAAAAACAAAAAAACCCTAAAAAACTTCTTTTGCCAGATTTAAACTATAATGTACTCTAAACCCATTCTTCTTGTCTGTTACCTTCTCCCTTTCTTGATTTAGAGGTACTGGGGCTGCTATCTTGTCCCATTGGAGATTGTCTATTTTCATGATGAAGTTCTTCCTCAATTCCACTTTCAGATGACTGAGCACTTAATGTTCCTTCATTCCAACTTTTACAGTTTTCATGAGAACCGTGCCTCATAGATAGTGTTGGTTCTGATTCTATATTTCCATCAAGGTTGCTTCCATTGCAGAATTTAGATGGTGGACAATGTTGTGATATGAATCCAATAAACTTCATTCCTCTTTTAGCAGCTACATTAATCTGAGGTTTAAAAAGAGATGGTAGAACAAAGTGTAAACTTTATGTACAATGATTTCATCAATTAACCTTTAGGCTTATTGAGGTAGTCCATTAGAAGGAGTAACTTGACCAATAACTAAAGACCACTCATAAAGTAATTAATAACACCTAGTAACGCAGCCTGGCGGCGCGATGGTTAAACACTCAGTTATTAACTGAAAGGTCAGCAGTTTGAATCCACTAGTGGCTCTGCAGAAAAACAGACCTGGCAATCTACTCATGGAAAGATTACAGCCTAGGAAACTCTATAGAATGGTTCCACTCTGTCATGTGGGGTTGCTATGAGTTGGAATGGACTTGCTGGCACAACAACAGGATGGCACTAAAGACCCTGGCAGGTGCCAAACGTTAGCACGTTCAACTGCTAACCAAAAGGCCGGCAGTTCAAGTCCACGCAGCAGCACCTCAGAAAAAAGGCCTGGTGATTTACGTCAAACAAACAAGCCCCTGAAAACCTTCTGGGGCACAGTTGTACTCTGACACACATGGGAGCACCTCGAGTTGGAACAGACTCCGTGGGAACTGGTTTAGTTGGCAGTACAGCATCACCCTGAAGACTACATCATACCATCACTGTGCCACCCTCAAACAGAACTAATACACTTTAGAAGTTATGAAAATAGGAATCATATTTTTCTTGGAAAGGCTACCATTTGGGAAAAACAAGTAATTTGATAGATGACTTCCGCTGATTAGTTAATAATGGTCTCTGTCTCTAGTTGAAGCAAAATTCAAAACTGTCCCAAGAAATCTTTAACAATAACATTACCAATTACATCTTCATTGATAAAGATGAGATTTATTCATTAAGAGACAAAAAAAAAAAAAAAAAGCACACACACACACACATTGTTTGCTCCATACATTTAGGTAAAGAGAAATGTTAAGAGAGTAATTCTTGATATCTCTGACCAACTTGTGTCTTGATGTTATTGTCTCCTATTGAATCGACTCAATGGCAGTGAATGGGTGGTTATTGTCTCCTAGGTGGACCAAATGCACATCATTAGATTCCATCCCATGGGTTAAAGAATAGGATTCAGAGGCACGTAACGCCAGTGAAATAATTTGGGATCTTTGAGAGTTTTTTCATGCTCACCCTTTTTCCTATTCTGATTTGGCCTCATGTCTTTATTCTATCTGGGTCCACGTCTCTCTCCTGCATTACAACGTAATTCTTTGAAGGGCAGGGACTGTGTCTTGTTCTTGCTTGTATCGTGATGTCCTGCACCTAGAAAGTGTTCTCTAAGTACTTATAAGTTAAAATGAAGAAACAACAACATCTTTAATACAGTCACTGTTTTAAGTGATATTACCTAGGAGGGGAAGAAAGAGTTACGATGGAGGCTGCAAATGCAAACTTCTGCACTTAGAAAGGAAAATGGAATGAAATAGGAAGAACTGGGGCAGAACCAACCTAAAGGGGCAAGAATAATTCAGTCCCAGCTGATAATAGTGGGAATGCAGACCTGATATTTTCAAATATTTCTATTTTAAAGAGAAGTTGGAAATCTGGCTTTTTATGTGAAATTCCTGAGTTATAAATATTGATTCCAAATCATTAAAAACATGTGTATGCTAAAGAAAATATGTCTGTGAACAGAATTTGGCCCATGAATTCGTAGGCTGTGACCCTTGATAATTTGGTTCATTTAGTTTTCTGTTACTGGTAAATACACTGAGTTTTCTAGTTGTACCCAAACTATTTTGGATAGTTTGGTTGGTTTCACCCGGGTGTTGGGGGGAGAGGGTAGGGCACATTAGGGAGGGGGTCGGAGGCTGTACCTAAGGGTGGGTGAGGGGCAGAGGCAGGCAGTAGAATGCTGGGGCTGGTCTGTATGGGGTCCCAAGAGCCCAATTTGCATATCCACCCACCTGCACGCTCAGTGAAATCACACTGGTCACTTGAAATTTGCCGTGGAGGGAGAATTTAAACCACAGAAATCAGCAAATGCCGGAAAACGGTGACCCCTTCCTCTCTTTGGAAAGCCAATGCTCAGGGTATCACTGGATGACATGATCCCGGGGGCCTAGAGTTTCTATTTTGATTCCTTCTTTCCCATTTCTCCACTCCTTGCCTATCCTAAATCCCAGATTTGTAAAACAGAGAGAGGAAATGGATAGTCATTGTGAGAGAATGCGGACAAAAGTACTTCTGGAGACAAATGGTGCCGCAGTGTGATGCCGTAGTTAGGTTCTCCTGTTTCTCCATCTCCATGGAGTCCACAGGTGATGTGGTCAAATTGTCAGTGGATGGACTCCAAACAAAGACATACATATCCACTGTGCTGCCAGGTCTTAAAACCTAAGGAGGCTGGCAAACAAATGTAGCACTAGTCAAGATGCCATGGGATGTTTCCAGAAAAGTTGTCCTCTTTCTGGCTAGGTCATTTCCAGCAGGTTTTTCCAGAAAACACTTAAGAGGGAAGAAAGGCTTCAGACAAATTGTTAAACTGATGAATAAGAAGCTGTGGTATTTGGCTTTTTCTTTTTCTCTTTCCATCCACTCCTTAGTTAAACTGGAAAGAAATGCACTTGTTTTGACCTGAAGGTTGAAGCCAGCTCAAGTCCACGTGTCTTCCACCTTTTCTGTCTATGACAACAAATAAAAAATGACGATGAAGGAAAGGATGCAAAAGGATGGCAAGGTGGGAGAATGGGGGGTGGGAAGACAGAGAAATGGGGCACAGAGCAGTGAAGAGAAGAGAGACTGTGATCGAGGGAAGCCAGCAATAGGAAAAAGCCAGGGGCCTGGAAGAGCAGGAAGGCAGGAGAAGCTTGAGAAGAAGGGAAGAGGGTATGGACGTGCGTAGACAGGACCGAGGACTGTGACTGGTGGTACAATACCATTTACTCCTATAAACTAACAAAATGAGATCCTAACAGTGCCTGAAGGTACCCTGGGAGAGAGTGAGAGAGGCGGTAAACAGGCATGGCAGCTGCAGGGAGAAACAACCGAATTTATTGTCAGCACTTTCTCTACCTGTTTTCAGTTGATTTGGGTCAAACAGCACAGAAGACGTTTTCTATTACTGGAAAATTCTATTTGAAAAGGTCTGGTAACAAATAGAGTATTAATGTTTTTTTTCCATATCTTAAGCTGAAGGATTAGTGTTTTTTAAAATTTTGAGGAAAAACACTTAGAAACCTAATTTTAAAAATCCAATGAGCACTGGTATAATGTTAGAACTTGGCTTAGAATCTAGCTGCTCAACAATCAACTCTTTATACAAGGCAACTGTTCACGGGCAATGTTTGGCATTCATCTGCTGCTTTGCTCACACACAGGGCAATGTTCAAATATTTCATGTACTGTTTCCCGAAGTTTTTTCTTCATGGAATAACCCCATTACTCTAATTGGTGAAATAACAGTACTTTCCTGTTTCAATAGTTCTTTAACTGTGTCCAGGAAGTCAAATGCAAAACAAGGGCTTTGATGATGATCTATTAAGACTAAATTAATAGTTACATTTTTGTTTTCAAAAAGAAATTTCTAGAGTGAATTTATTCCTAGAAAAAACATTCTAAACTTCCCAGAAAAGTAGTAGTAAATAGTATGTGTATCTTTTTATAAAAATCTAATCTCAAAGACTGTTCCTAAAATACTTATTGAATGGTGCCTTTATACCTAAACAGGACATAGCATGAGCAGCTAGTACTGGTTATATACAAACCACAGACAATTTTATGATGTGGTCATTTACAGCTTGGGAACATCTATAGAGACAGTAAACAAGTTTCATGTTTTCTTACTTAAAAACAAAATGCCTTCCCTTTTCAGTTGTATGTATTTAAAGAAAAGCTAAAACGTTACAAATATGACAACCAATCCACCAAACCCACTGTGTAGAGTCAAATCTGACTCATGGTGATGCTAAAGGACAGAGCAGAACTCTCCCACAGGGTTTCCAAGGCTGTAAATCTTTATAGAAGCAGACTGCCACATCCTTCTCCTGCAAATATACCAATACAAGTGAAAAAAAAAAAAAAAAAAAGCTTTCACACAAATTTCTGTCAATTTAGAATATTTATAATTTATGAGTGTAATATATTTTTCTTGGTTTTAATGAACCTGCTTATTAAAACTCTCAACTCAATTCACTGCCGTTGAGTTGATTCCGACTCATAGCAACCCCTCCTTGGGTTTCTGAGGTGGTATCTCTACAGAAGTAGATTGCTTAGTCTTCCTTCCAAGGAGTGGCTGGTGGGTTTGAACTGCCAGCCTTCTGGCTAGCAGTCAAATGCCTTAGGCACTGTACCACCAGAGCTCCTCAACCTGCATATAGTGTTTAATTTTTCATTTAGTTTTCAATTAAGTTATATTGTATATACTTTTCTATCTTGACATGGTCAATACAGTTGTCATGCTTGTTGTTGGTTTTATGTGCCGTCGAGTCGGACTCCACTCATAGCGACCCCTCCTTGGGTTTCCAAGGCAGTATCACTAT
The DNA here is from genome assembly GCF_000298275.1 of Orycteropus afer afer. Lineage (NCBI taxonomy): Eukaryota > Metazoa > Chordata > Mammalia > Tubulidentata > Orycteropodidae > Orycteropus > Orycteropus afer. The sequence goes on along the minus strand of NW_006921589.1, from coordinate 37,561,579 downwards.
GGAAGTAGATTGCCCCATCTTCCTTCTGAGGAGTGGCTGGTGGGTTTGAACTGCCAGCCTTCTGGTAAGCAGTCAAGTGCCTCAGGCACTATGCTACCAGAGCTCCTGGTACCGACAAAATATTCCATTGTACAGATAAGTCGTTGCCATCTTAGCAGTCTTTTAATTATTGAAAATTTGGCCAATTATTTACTGTTGATTAATATATCTTTGTATAAAAATGATTTTTTTCCCTTTTCAATTATTTTCTCAGAATAGATTCCCAAAGAGGAGATTACTGGGTCAAAAAGTAAAATTGGACTTGCGATTCAGAAAAGTTATACTAATTTATTATAATGTCAGTTACAGCATATGAACATTGTTTTCTTAATTCTCTGCCAATGTTAGATTTAATAATTTTATCTAATTTTCCAGTTTAAGAGTAGTGAGATGTATTTTTACCTACATTAAAAATTATTAGCTAGTGTTTTGGTTACTTCCTGCTGTGCTAACAGAAATACCACAGGCGAAATGTCTTTAACAAATAGGAATTTATTCTCTTATAATTTTGGAGGCTAGAAGTCTGAGTTCAAAGTGCCAGGCTCTAGGGGCTGGCAGAAAGCCCCTCGACCTTGGGCTTCAGCTCTGCCTCCTGCTCCCAGCCCACTGAAGCTGGAGGCTTTCTTCACTCAGGCAGCTGCTGGAGCTGAGGCTGGCAAGTCCAAGGTCGACAAGGGAAGCGGCACGGCCCTGATATCACCAAACCACACTGCAGGCCATTGATTCAAGTCCATTAAAAGTCCCAAGATCGGCTGGGCAACAACTCAGCTACATTCAGGGTTCAAGCATGCCGTCAGCTGGAGACCTTCCTCAAAGCTGCTGCTTATCCACTGGAAGCAGCCACATCCCTAAAGCGGCTACTCAGCTCCTCCAGGAGAGTCCACCATGGAACTGATTGCCATTCTCACCATGGGGCATAACGACATCCAGCTGCCCAGCCACTCAACCAGGCCCAGCCAAGTTAATCCACAACCTTAACTAGCACAGCTAGCTTGAACCTTTTGCAAATGTCTCTTTATTACTTATATTTCCATTTGTACTTGCTGTTCATGGACTCTTTCCAGTGATGACTGGACATCATCTTCATGGATTGGTGGTATTCATCCCCTAAATGTTCTGAAAATGAAGCTCTCATAAGATACATTTGTTGCACATTATGCTTTGCTCCACAGAGTCGTTTTTTTCCCCCCAAAACTTAGTTTTCCTGGTACCAAAACCAAACCCAACCCATTGCCATCGAGTCATTTTGACTCATGGTGATCCTATAGGGCAGGGTAGAACTGCCCAATTTTCAAGGCCATGGATCTTTACAGATGCAGACTGCCACATCTTTGTCCCACGGAGCAATGGTGGGTTCCAACATCGACCTTTCAGTTAGCATACAAGTGCTTTTAACCATTGTGCCGTTAGGGCTTCTTGTTTTCACAGTACATAAGTTATATTCATATACTCAAATTCTTCAATCTATTATTCATTACTGAACATGTCTATTCAACTATTCTCTTCAAGATGTTTCATATTTTAAAAAATGTACCCCTTCATATCATCAGAATTGTATTATGTGGTGTGAAGTACCTTTTCTACAGAACAATTGTCCATGTTCTCATCAGCATTTATTAAGAAATGGTTGTTCCTCTGTTCTATTTCATGTGGTTTGTGACTAAACTTATATGTGTTGAAATTAATTTCTGGCATCTCCATTCTCTTTTATTGGCCTGTGTTTTTGTTATTAATTCTGTACAGTTTGTTACCAATTCTTCAATATGTTTTGAATTCTGGTAGAAAAGTCATCTATTACTTTCCTTATCTTTTTAAACAAAGGAAATCGATGAAGAAAAAAATACCAAACATTTCTTAGTATCTCATTTAAAAAATGTACACATTTTAGGTAAATACCTTTTCTATCAGTTCTTTTGCTGTTTCATTTGTTTGTGTCTCATAAATTATGGGAAATTCCTCAATGACAAGCCTTGCTCGTCTTTGTCCACTGGGTGCTGTTGAATGTTTCGGGCTGTAACAGAGAGAATATGTTCATGGTTGCAGGTCAGTTGCTGATTTTCAGCTAACATGCTCATGAGAAAATGAAGTCAAGTCAAGTCTGGGTGGCTGTCGTATTATGTAAAAATACCAAAAACACATAATAACTTGTTAATTTAAGCTTCTATTAATTTCATTTTCTAATTTAAATACGGAAGAAGAGTGTCTTGCCTGCTGCTTTAGTAAGAATTATGAGAAATGATTTTACATCCGCATTATACCTCACTATTGCCCAAAGTAAAATTCTTATTTAAATGCAGAGAAATATTGCTCTTTTTTCTTTCTCTTATTTTCTGATATTGTTTTCCTTGCTTATTCTTAACATTGTCAAGGCTCTGCTAAGACTATCTGAAGTAATGCTAAAAGCAGAAAAGATCATTTATACATGGCTGATAAGATTTGTAATTAGGATGCAAGTATCACTCTGAGTGAAAGTGTCTTGGCGGTTTACTGGTGCCTGCACTGTAATGATCTGAGGAGGCTCCGTGTTCCAGTGACAGCTGACGCCTACAGACCCCTCCCAGACCCCCGTAAGTAGATAATCATTCGGCAGCAGACTAGCAGCCGTTGCCACTGAGTGGACTCCAATTCACGGTAAGCCCCTGTGTGTCGGCGGGGAAGTGGGCTTCGTTGGGTTTTCAATGACTGACTCTTCAGATGTGGATAGCCAGGCCTGTCTTCTGAAGTGCCTCTGAATGGACTCGAACCTGCAGTCTTTCAATTAGCAACCGAGCATGTCACTGTTTACACCACCCACGGACTTCTACTAGCAAATAGTGTCCCTTAAAAACACACCTGGAATTTTTTTAAGGCCCTTTTTGCCCCTAATTTCCCATTTTTGTCTTATTTCACTTTTCCTTCTCTATTTAGTCCTTTCATAAAAAAGAAGACATGATTTTTACTCTGGTCTCCTGGATGATTTTGATATAGTTGAAGGGTTGTGTTTAAAAAAAAGAGTTAATGTTAATCTAAGACATTGCTCTGGCTATTTTTTTTTTCCCCCATTAATAGAAGGAAAACAGTATTTTATCACAAAAACAATCAAACTTAACTAGTCTGGCAAAATGGAGTATTGTTTTCAAAAGCAGCCATTAAAGAAAGTGTTTATAATTAAAAAAAAAAAACCAATATGGTTGGCTGGTAAATCTTATTTTGGGGAAAAAGCTAACAAGAAGGCTATTCAGTTTGTGACAACTTGGCATAGATTTTTCCACTATGTAAGTCAGAACGTAGTGATAGTTTCTGTTGCCACTGCTAACAAAACAGTATAACCCACTGCATCAAGTCAATTCTGATTCATAGCAACCCAAACTGCCCCATAAAATTTCCAGTGTTGTAATCTTTACGGAAGCAGATTCCCAAGAGTGGCTGGGGAGGTTTGAACTGCCAACCTTTTGATTAGCTACTGAGGGCTTCAACCACTGAGCCACCAAAACTCCTTAACTTCAAAAAGCCTGGCAGAAGTGGCCGTCATAGGTGCTGCCAATTCTTTTAGCCCAGTAATAGTACTTGTTAGGAGCCCGGATGGTGCAATGGTTAAGTGCTGGGCTGCTAGTGGAAAGGGTGGTGGTTCAACCACTCAGTAGCTCCTCGGGAGAAGGACTTGGTGATCTGCTCCCATAAAGACAACAGCCAAGGAAACACTACTCAGTCACATGGGGTCTCTATCAGTCAAAATCCACTCAAAGGAACCTACCTTCAACAATAGTACTGGTAGCTAACTGCTGCTCCCTCATCAGCTGGAGCTACCACCAGAGTTTACGGGCACCTCTTGAATTGATTTTGCTTTCCTCACATCCACTAACACCCTCACTTAGGGTGTGTTAAAATCAATCAGGAGTTTTAAAGGTTTATGATTCCCTCCTCTAATGCAGGTTCAACTGTTGGAAAGTATGCCTTAAAACCACAACCTCTAATTACCATTTTTTTCTCCATCACTTTGTTCAAACTTTCTTTTCTTTTAACCAAAGAAAATTGTCACTCTCAACAGCCTAGTGAGTGGAAAGGTTGGCAGTTCGACCACTCAGCTGTGGTTTTCTTGAGGACTGTTTTCTTGAGTACCAGCAATATATATCAGACAGTGTTTCACTGCTATTTATAAGGTTTTCGCTGGCCAGTTTGAGAAGTAGATAGCCTCTTCCTTCTTCTGAGTCTGTCTTAGCCTGGAAGCTCCGCTGAAACCTGTCCACCATGGTAACCCTGCTGGCATTTTGCAACACTGTGGCATAGCCTCCAGCCTCATAGCAACACGTAAGCCACCACAGGACAACAAACTGACAGACAAGTTCATCTCCCTTAGTTGTTCCTAACCCCTGTGCATCTGCCTACATTGGGCAATGGCCTTGAAATAGAGCTACCTATAAGAGAAAAGCAGCCCGCCTACCTCAGGGCCCGGCCTTACTACAGGCTTACCTTAACTTCAAGCGCCATAGCACCACCCTGTACAGGTAACTTGCTGGTAAGTGTTTTCGCGGTCCCACAGGTTGTATAACAGGATGAATAGCCCCAATGATATATCCTTTAAGATAATAGTCTTCCACTTTTGTAATGATATCCAGAATGGAATTTATCTTGATGACTTCTGGGTTAGATGAAGCTGAAATATCAAAAGCAAAGACAAATTTGTTCATTCACAAAATTAGATTATACATTATTTCTATCTCTGTGTAATAATACTCATGAATAGGAAAAATATCTATCTGGCTTAACCACAAATAAAATTACAATAACATGTATTCTATATTTTGTACTTTAAAGCAAAACTGACCTTATAAACTGGAAGATCTATGATATTATCGATATGTCTTAAAGTAGAAATACAATGCTTTATATGCTTCTTTTCCATTGAGGCAACTTTATTTCTTAGGATTTCACTTATGCAAGCATATGCCCAATAATAGCTATTGAAGACATACATAAAAGAAGCAACATTAATTTGAACATTCATTATTTTTATAATTCTAGCAATATGATGCATAATTCCTTAAGAATAAAATCAATAGCAATCTACAAATAAAAAATGGGAGCAGTGGCAATTGTTAAGCCAGAATTATCATGTATTTTCTTATTCCAATTAGATTTCAAAAGTACCTTGTTTTAAGTTTCTCAAGAAAGCTAAAAACATGATTTCTTATGACCATATATTAATGCTTGAGTAAAGTAATTGAAAAAGTAAAAGTACCCAGAATGAGTAAAATTTCTAGATACAGAGGATAGTAACTATAAAGTCAATATGCAATTAAACCATCCCCAGAAGCAGGGCAAGTCTGTAGCAACAGTAGAACAGTACAATCTGTTCAATTTTTAAAATAGTTAAAGGAAAAGGGTGTGTTATATGGGAAAACGTTCTTAATGTTCCAGCAGTAATAATTTAAAAAACAACTTTTTTTTTCCTTCTGTAACAGTGTTTCTCATTTTCTGGGAAACAATCAAGAATTAATATCTAGAAATAGTCCTGCAATTTGCTCATCTCTTGAGTAACAAAACATATGAAATGATTTCCAGGTATGGAAGTGTGTGTCATTAGCCTTGTCTCCACGTGGTCAGTGGTGTCCAGCAAAGAGCTGCTGCTAATTGCCCGACACAGGAAGGAGGTTAAGAAACACACAAGGAAGAGGGGTCAAAGGAAACGCCCTCCTCCCCTGTGACACGAATACCTACACCACAGAGCAGAAATCTGCCATAGTAAGTATTCATGCCGATTTCTCAAACTGAATAAAGCACTCAACAGAACATTGTATCAGCCAGGATAGATCCATTTCCTCTCATGTTTCATCATCTCTTGGATTTCAACTACTATTCTATTTACAATATATTCTCTTCATCGTTAGGAATAGGAATGAAAACAAAGAATACGGTCCTGGGCCTTGAATTAACAGCTGAACTTCATTGTAAATGGTCTAGCCTGCTTGGTTGGTGAAGCAATCCATTTGGTGGTTCATATGGTTTTATTAGGAGCTCTGGTAGCCTAGTGCCTAAGGCACTTGACTGGTAACCAGAAGGCTGGTGGTTCAAACCCACCAGCCTCTCCTCAGAAGGAAGGTTGGGCAATCTACTTCCACAGTGATACTGCCTCAGAAACCCAAGGAGGGGTCACTACGAGTTGGGTCCGACTTGATGGTACATAACAACAACAACATGGTTTCATTGGGAGCTCTGGTAGCATAGTGCCTAAGGCACTTGTTTGCTAACCAGAAGGCTGGCAGTTCAAACCCACCAGCCACTCCTTGGAAGGACAATGAGGCAATCTACTTCTGTAGTGATACTGCCTTGGAAACCCAAGAAGGGGTCACTATGAGTCCGACTCGATGGCATATAACAACAACAACATGGTTTTATTCTTCTTAGTATTTTGACTACTATCCCTGATTTTGAAACAAAGCAATTGAAAAACTATAAAGTAAAACGGACTAAAATCTTAAGAGTAAGGAATAAAACATGGTAGCATAGTGGCTAAAGCACTTGACTGCTAACCAGAAGGCTGGCGGTTCAAACCCACCAGCCACTCCTCGGAAGGAAGGTTGGGCAATCCTACTTCCGTAGTGATACTGCCTCGGAAACCCAAGGAGGGGTCGCTATGAGTCGGGGCCGACTCAACAGCACATAACAACAACAACAACAAACTTATTTTTAGAAGTATATACTAATCCTTCAAAATTTTAAAGAAAATCCAAGCCTTTAATGGACCCCATTGCTTACTGCAGAGAATGGAAATGTTTTACTACAATACAAAAGAATCTTCTTGAGGTCTGACCTCTGCCTACTTATTTAGCCTTAACTCTTGCCATCCTTCCCTTTGCACGTCTTACTGTGGCAAGCCTCTGCTACTTGGAGCTCTTGCCCATGCCACACTGTTTCAGTGCTGCTAGGCCTTCCTGTCCTTCCCTGTTCCTCCATCCCTAGTTAATCAATCCTTCCTCCGTGCTCAGCATGCTTCTCTATTCGTGCCCTTATCAGACTGTGTTATAGTTAGTTGTTTATGTATCTGTCTCTGCTGTTAAACTGAGAATTCCTTAAGGTCAACGAATATGTCATATTCATCTTTCCATGCCTAGCATGTTCCATAGGTGGTATGTTAACTTGGGGATACTGCTCATAATGGGAATCAGGGGGCAAAATTAATGCATAGAATGAGGGAAAGCTATCTAGGTTAGCTAGTAGAAACAAAAAAGTTCTGTTAGTAAATTCAGAAACAATTGTATAGGTTATCTGGGCCTTGTAGGAGAGTGACAAAACAGAGAAAGGACACAGTAGCAATGTGGAATTGGGGTTTTAGTCTTTTGATTATATAATGTGGTCAAGAACCTAGTGACTATCCCACCAGGTAGAGTTAACGGTCATGTTCTCTTTATGCTCTAGAGTAAGGCCCCACCTTATGCATTAAATTACAATGAGAAAGATCATATTGCAAATGTAGCAAAGAGAGGTGGAGCTACAAGGAGTTTCTTCATTTTGGGGTGAAATCTGGAGAGGAATTTGGAGAGGATTATACTATGGATGAAGAATGATAAAATGAAGGGAAAGAAATTGGTTTATATTTAAAAGGGTTCATTTGGCCTTGCAAGCTTGGCAGAGCTTCTGGACACTGTCGGCCTTGCATCTCTTGCTGAGTTCTGACTAGAACTACTGTGAAGTCATACCTTGTTTTACTGAGTCTATTCTGACATCATTGCTTGGGAGTAACCTCACAAATCAAGAACTCAGGATTAGGAAAAAGTCTACTCTCCTGGTGCCATGGGTTCAAGATTGGAGCAATTCAGGCAGCCTGACACTGTTTGTTCTCTGTGACCTTGCCACCACCCCAGAAAGCGGGGCAATACGGGACTAACATATAGAAACACATAAGAAATGAGTTCAATGAGGCACTTAGGACTTTAAAAGTATTTCCAATTATTCTGTATTTTCACCACATGCTGAGCAGTTAGCAGTTAATATTCTTCTATTTCCTTCTATAACACCACCTTCAATCATTAAATTAAAGATTATATGTCAAAGATTCTAAAAATTTTTTTTATTGTGATTTGGGTGAAAGTTTACAGAGCAAATTCATTTCCTAAATAGCAGTTCATACATATTTTGTTTCATGACATTGACTGCAATTCCCCACAGTGTAACAGCTCTCTTCTCACTTCCTCCCTGTAGTTACCTCTTCCCTGTGGCCTTCCCTCCCAAAGATTTTTTTTTTTTTTTTAAAGCATAATGGCATCACTCCTCAGAAGGAAGGCTGGACAATCTACTCCCGTATTGACACCGCCTCGGAAATCCAAGGAGGGGTTGTTATGAGTCGGGTCCGACTCGTGGGCACGTAACAACAACAACAACAATGGCATCTGGCTTATTAAAAAGAAATGGTATGCTTTATTCCTCAAAAATGATGCAAGAAAAATAAAGCACTTTGATCTTTTTCTAGCAGATATACTTGATTATACAGCAAGGTAGAACAAATGAAAATTTAAAAAAATGAGTGAAAGTATAAGAAATTCAAAAGCTTATTTAAAAAATATTTACTTGACAAAAGTGAGACACAGATTGTGGCTGATAACTTATGCAAGTATTGGTGAGGGGTGAGCATTTCCTTCTTGTGAAAACGTCTTTGTAAACTGTAAAATTCATGCAAGAATGAAGGTGCGCCTTGATTTGGAAATTCCTCTTGCATTTTAATCATGACCATAGGCCAGGTGGTAATTATAATGTGGCTATTATTACATGAATGAAGTTGGTTGTTTTCTTTAAATAATAATTGTTTTTTACATTGTGATAAAATATATGTATAACATGAAATTTTCAGTTTTAGCCATTTTTGAGCATAAAATTCAACAGCAGTAGTTTCATTGACAATGTTGTACAACTACATTGCAACAAGTGGGTGACAGCTGCACACAGTGGTTGTGTTCAACTCTCACCACTATCTATTTCCAAAATTTGTCATCACCCCAAATAGAAACTGTGTATCCATTAAACAACTCTCCTTTCCCCCCTCGCCCAAACCCTGGTAACCTCTGCTCTGTTTTTTGTTTATGCACTCGCCTATTGAGATACTTCTTGTAAGTTGTTTATATGATGTCTGTGCTTTGTGTCTGACTTATTTCACTTAGCATAGTATTTTCAAGGTTTATTTATGTTGGAGCAGGTATCAGAATTTCATTTCTTTTTATTATTTTTTTTTCCATTGTGTGACTGAACAACTGAAAATTTCAATCAACAGATTGTTCAAAGATCACTTATAGAAAGAAGGAGTCCTGGTTGGTGCCTGAAAACTTTCATTGGTAACCTTGGGTAGTATCAAGAAAGCCCAGTATCATCTTAAAAGCTTGCAAGCAGCCATCAAGATGCAACAATTGGTCTCTCTTCAGAGCAAAGAAGAATGGAGAAAACCAAAGACACATGGAAACAATTAGTCCAAGGGACTAGTGGACCATGAGAACCTCAGCCTATATGACTGTGAGACCAGAGGAACTAGATGGGGCCTGGCTACTACTGCCAACCACTTAGAAAGGGATGAGTGCAAGAGATCCTGGATAGAGGGGAGAATGTGGAACAAAACCCAAACAAACAAAACCCAAAATCATAAAAAAGACCAGGCTTACAGTCTGATAGAGCCTGGTGAAATCTCTAAGAGTATGGCCCTTAGTCACCCTTCAGACCTGGAACTGAACTCACTTCCATGGCTTCCAGCCAAACAACAGATAAGCATATCAGGTGAACATTTACACTAGGTAGGTAACACTCCTTAGAACATCAATCATGGGAGATCAAAAGGGCAGTATTTGCACAGGGAGATAGTTTAGAGGGCTGGAAAGAAGGACAGAGGAAGAGGTAACTATGGGAGGAAGTGGAAGAGAGCTGTTACATTGTGGAGAATTGTAGTCAATGTCACAAAACAAAATCTGTATCAACTACTGTATGGAAATGAATTTGCTCTGTAAACATTCACCCAAATCACACACACACACACACACACACAAAGCCTCAGTATCCAACTTGCTGAAAAGCCCAGGACTATTTTAAGAAATGCTGTTTGCAACACCCTTGATAGCCCAGAGGAGCCTACTAAGTGGACAAATGGGGACATGATACCTTAGAATTGATTCAGAGATGTGAACAAGTTTTAGGAATATCTTAACAATTTATTTCACTTAATTTTTCCCTTTTTATGTATGTACAAAAAAGATATAAGGAAAATCTGTTTAAAAATGTTTGAAAGTAAAAAAAAAATATATATCTATTTAAAGCTTTTACCATAAATAATAAAATTCCTAATAAGAAAAGAGGGAGCTCTGGTAGCGTAGTGGCTAAGGCACTTGACTGCTAACCAGAAGGCTGGTGGTTCAAACCCACCAGCCACTCCTCGGAAGGAAGATGGGGCAATCTACTTCCGTAATGATACTGCCTCGAAAACCCAAGGAGGGGTCGCTATGAGTCAGGCCTGACTCGATGGCACATAACAACAACAACAACAATAAGAAAAGAGTAATAGTTTAGTTGGTAGAATTTTTCTTCTCTCTTATTGGTAAAGTAATATATTTTATAATCAGTGGTACAGTAGAGTCGATGAAAAATGCTATTTTTTGCATTGTAACACCAGGGCTCATCTGGTACACAGTAAATTATATAGCAAACAAGTGGTTGCTATATAATTAACAAGTGGTTGTTAATATATTAACTAAGAGAATGTCAGAATCAGAGCTCTTGGTTTGATAGTCTAAAGGTCCCAAAGTTAAAAAAATCTAACATGAGTAAATGAAAAATTCTTCCTTTAAGTTTGAAACACAGGATAAGAGAAATCTGATTTAACATATGTCCATTTGCAGAGGAAAAAACAAAAAAAAGCAACTCTGGGAGTTTTAGCTGACTACAAATGAATTATAAACTAACAGTTAATATAATGTGACTGTAGGCCATTCAAAGGAAAATTGCCTCTAAAGGGTGGAGGATACTGAAGGGTGTGTTGAGCAGACCATCATCCATACAGTTCCCACTTGGAAAAGTACTTCACTTTCCTGTGCCTCAGTTTGCTCATCTGTAAAATGAGAATAACAAGAAAATCTACATGTGGGTTTGTTAGGAGGATTGAATGAATTCGTATTTGTTCCTAGAAAGTATCTGGAACATACCTGCTGCTGGCAAGTCGATTCTGATTCATCTGGACCCTATAGGACAGAGTAGAACTTCTCTATAGAATTTCCAAGGCTTTCATCTTTAGCGGGGAGCTCTGGTGGCATAATGCCTAAGGCACTGACTGCTAACCAGAAGGCTGGTGGTTCAAACCCACCAGTCACTCCTCAGAAGGAAGGTTGGGCAATCTACTTCCGTAGTGATACTGCCTCGGAAACCCAAGGAGGGGTCGTTATGAGTCGGATCTGACTTGATGGCAGTGAGTTTGGGGTTTTTTTTTTTGAATCTTTAGGGAAGCAGCTTGCCACATCTTTTTCCTGAGGAGTGATGGAGTGCCTAACTATTGCACCACCAGGGCTCATCTGGTACACAGTAAGTGCTATAAAGTGTTGGTGGCTTCATCAAATACGGCCCTTCTCCATGAAAGAGAGGTGACACATTATTCCGGCTAAGAGCATAAAGCTCTGGACTCAGATTGTCTGGGTTCAACCGTGGTTATGACATGTTCTAGGTCTGTGAACTGCAACAAGTTACATTACCTCTCCAAGCCTGTTCCTTGTTTGTGAAACGGGGATGGATAATCTTATTCACTTCAAAGAGTTGTTCTGATAGTCACTATAAAACAGGAGCCTAGGCTTAGCACAAAGTGAACACTCAAACATCAGCCCTGCAGCCCATCTACTGGTAATCTAGCTCCGAGGATATAGTTTGAGATGAGTTTGTCCACAGAGGGATGTTATTGCTGGTTTAAAAATCCATGACCTGGCTCTGAACCTCCAGAACTCTATGTCAGAAATCCATAAGTCACACAGATGACTGGGGGTCCCTAACTGACAATGATCTACTACACTGAGTCCCTGACTCAAACTCCCAGAGCAAAGCAGGGAGCTAAGCTGGAGGAGGTTGTGGGACCTGGAGAAGGCTCAAAGCTGCATCTAAAGAGTACAGCTGTTCCAGCCAGTGCTGCCATGCGGGAGTGTGGGTCTAGTGTTACTGGAGCATCTGATTTTTAAGAAAGACCAAAAATCCACAGTATTATGTAATAATAATTTCCGAATTTTTACATGTTGTTGCTAGTAGCCACTGAGTAGATTCCATCTCATGGTGACCCCACTTGTGCAGAGTGATCCATAGGGCTATCAATGGTTTTGGAAGCAGAAGCTTTGGCCAGGCCCGACTTCTGAGGAACGTCTGGGTCAGATGGAACTGCCTACCTTTCAGCTAGGAGTTGAGCACTCAGCCATCTGTACCAAGTGTCAACTGATTCAAATTTTAACACACTGTATGCACCAAGACAAAACTGTCTGAAGGCTGAATATGGCCTATGATTTGCTGGTTTGTGACTTCTGCTTTGGGAATTCTGCTGACTTGAGCCTGTCCAAGTCTGGGCCAGGCCACCTAGATCATCTTAGATAGTATACAGCCACCTGGGGGACAGAAAACGTGATCAAATTCTTCCTCATTAATGGAGATAGGAGGATGATGGTGATGGGGGGGGGTGCTGAGAGTCACTCTATTAACAAGTTGTGTTTCTAATTCTATATTGGGACATGCATGAAACATGTCACCATTCAAGAACCATTCATGTCAGAGGAGCAAAGAAAGGAAAATTCAATTTGGAAATTTGGGTTGAGAACTTCCCTTAATGTAATTTCCCTGGTTGTAAACAATGTTTTAAACCGTGTTAAAGCAAGGAGACCTGAAGGCTGTTTGGAACTTGTTATGCAAACCTGATTGGGCTTAGAGATGTGAGGCAGGTAAGAGCTGTGCAAATGGAGTTCTCATTAATGCTCACCAGAGTGAGCCACAATAGCTATTTCTACAGCCAAATTTTTTATTCAGTCTCCTTATACTGGGGTACTAATATCAGAGGCTTTACTTTGTAAACACTGGAAATTATGGGGGAGGTAGTGGTTGTTTTGGCTAGAATTTGAATAGCACAGGCGGTTAGCACCAGCTGCAAGCCATCTTTCTCTTCCTAGCCCCAGTACTTTCTCAGTTTTTTGGGAGAAGGAACACTGGTGTTCACAGTACTAATGAATGTGTTTGGTTATGGCTTCATTGATGCTGCATGATATGTAAAAGGTTTATTATATCTTACAAGGCTGTTGTGGGGACGTGATTAAGATGAATGAAAGTATTTTTCATTTTGTTTGAAAATTATACAATGTAAAGTGGATTTTATTATCAAAATCGAAAATGCTGAAGAAAAAGCAACACTCTTTCATGTATCCTGATAGCTGCTAAAATTAAAAAAATCAGTTGGAGGAACCCCTGAGACTATTGCCCTAAGATACCCTTCTAACTTGGAACCGAAGCCACTCCTAGAGGTCACCTATCAGCCAAATGATAGATTGGCCTATAAAATAAAGAATAACACCAGTGAGGAATGTGCTCCTTAGAATTATCAACTACGTAAGATCGAGGGCAACATTTGCCCAAAAGCAAAAGTGAGAAGACAGGGAAAGGCAGGCGTACCAGACAAATGGAAATGGGGACCAAGTGGAAATGGGGAGAAAAAAAACAAACTCACTGCCACTGAGTCAGATCCAACTCACAGTGACACTTCCTTGGGTTTCCGAGGCAGTATCACTACGGAAGTAGATTGCCCAATCTTCCTTCCGAAGAGTGGCTGGTGGGTTTGAACTGTCAGCCTTCT
>NW_006921589.1:37537972-37546590 GCF_000298275.1 Orycteropus afer afer | reverse complement strand
TGTGTGTATATATATATATATATATTTATAATTTATATTTATATTTATATAGAGATGTTCTTTCTACCCATTTAACTCTAAAGACTGGTATGAATTTTTGAAATATTTATGAAACACTGTTTCTTCATCTAAAGATACAATGTGCAAACACTGGCAAGCCTTATTATAGTATTATTTTTAAAAGAGAACAGATGGTTAAATTTCCATATTATATCCAGTAATTCAGTGAAAAGTAGAAATATGTAAAAGAAACGAATTGCCATGGAGTCCATTCTATTGTGTGTGTTAGAGCAGAATTGTGCTCCACAGGGTTTTCAATGGCTGATGTTTGGAAGGAGGGTGCTGGGCATTTATTCTGAGGTGCCTCGAGGTGTACTTGAACCTCCAGTCTCTCAGTTACCCCTGAGGATGTTAACCACTGGTACCACCAAGGGACTCCAAGTACCATACACCAGGTGCATATTTTGTGCCAGGCACTATGAGAAAGGCTTACATGCCTAATCTTACTTAATCCATACAAAACCCCCTATAAGGTAGGTATTATTATTCTCAGATGAGGAAACTCAAGGAACGGAGAGATTAGATAATTTATTCAAATTGCGAGTAAGTTAGTGGTGGGGCTGAAATTGAATCCAGACAGAATTACTCTAGAACCATTATATTATAGCACCTACGGAAAGTAGAACTTCATTAATTTGGACCATGTTAATTTAGACTCTGAAATTTCTGACAAGAGTTGGGCTAAACCTTTTTAGACTGTAATAGTTCAGGAATTTAATAGATGAGTATTTTTACTTATCAAAATGTTTTAAATCACTTAAAAACATAAACTCAAAACCAAAACCCGCTGCCATTGAGCCGATTCCAAGTGACAGCAACCCAGTGGGACAGAGAAGAACGTTAAGGAAGCAGATGATCACATCGTGCTCCTACAGAGCAGCTGGTGGGTTCACACCGCCAACCATGTGGTTCGTGTTTGAGCACTTTAACCACTGCATCACCAGGCTCCACACAAACATAAACTACTCTGTAAATACCATCTGAATTATGAGTTATTTTTTGTTTCCAGTGAAATCTTCCTTTTTCTGGTAATATCTTTGTAGTTACTCATTGATTAATTGAAGCACTATAACAAGTTTTTCAAATATAGTAAAACTGTTCAGCTGTCTAGTTGATTATTACAAGCAGATTTAAGAAAGATCAAGTTATGACCATTTCAAACTCCCGCAGCCTCACTGCGGTCTCACCGCTGCCTCCCTCAAAATCTGCACTCCTCCCAGTCTGTTTCATCTGTGCGGCCCAGCACGGAAATTTTCCCTCACTTCTGAGTCTTTGTGTGTCTTGTCTTCCAGCCTCATTTGCCTTTTCCCCACCTCTTAGTCTTTTGTCCCCTTAAAATCGTTTTTATTTGGAGAAATGTAACATACCAAAACAAAACAAAAAAAATTTCACAAAACATACTTAAAACTGCCAACACTGGGTAATCACCATCCAGATAAAAAACGAGACAATGGCCAGCGCTTCAGAAAACTCCCACTGGGCCCCTTCTAATCACTAAAGATTCCGACTACCTTGACTTTTACGGTAATCACTTCCTAGCTCTTCTTTTTAGTCTACTACCCAAGAATGCCCTCAGAAGGAAGATTGGGCAATCTACTTCCGTAGTGATACTGCCTCGGAAACCCAAGAAGGGTTGCTATGAGTCTGGGCTGACGCAAGGGCAATGACAGACCCAAGAATGCATGCCTAAACACTATTGTTGGTTGTTGTTGTTGTTAGATGCCATCGTGTTGGCTTCTGTTCATCGCAACCCTATGCACAAAAGAACGAAACACTGCCAGGTCCTGTGCCATCCTCACAATATTTGGTATCCAAGACGGATATGTTTGTTCTTCTGGCAGTCCATGGTATTTTCAGTATTCTTTGTCAATGCCACAATTTAAATGCATCAAGTAAACACATCTCATCAATTTTTGCGCTTTATGTCATTAGAGCCATCCGATACGCACTCTTCTATTTGTCTTCTATCGCTCAGCATTATGCTCACGAGATTCATCTTGTGCACTTGTCATTTGTTCATTTCTATCGCAGCACAGGAGGAATTTGGATGCAAACAGATAAGAACTTGGTTGCTAACCCAAAGTTTGGCAGTTCAAACCCACCCAGTTTCTTCAAGGGAGAAAGATCTGGCTGTTTTTGTAAAGATAACAGCCTAGAAGATCCTATGAAACAGTTCTACTCTGTCACATGGTGTCATTATGATTTGGAATAGACTCAATGGCATCTGACAAGAACAACATAGGAGGAGTCAGCAAACTGCAGCCTGTGGCCTGTTTTGTTATGCATTGTCTACGGCTGCTTTCAACTGAAATGGTAGAGTTGTGACAGGGACCTTATGATGCACACAGTTTAAAATATTTACTATCTGGCTCTTCATAGAAAAGTTTGCTGAACCTTGCAGTGTAGTGTCCTATTATGTAAGTACATCACAACTTGTTTTTCTATTCTACTATTCTTGGATTTGGAGTTATTAATAATTTCTGTTTATTATAAATAACACTTTAGTGAATGTTCTTTATGTCTCTTGTGCTCATGTGCACACATTTCTACTGGGTTCATCATCAGCAAAGTAGATAATGACAAACAGTGATTTTCAAAATGGTTACATCAATGGACAAACACTTGGTATTGCCAGTCTTAAAATTATAGCCATTTTGTATAACTTTTTTTGGAGGAACTCCTCATTTCTGATCCTTTATTCATCTCCTACTGATTTTAAAATGCATTTTCTACAGTGATGCATCTTCATTCCTCTTGAAAGTTCTTATGTTAGCTTCCTGGGGTTGCCACAACAACGGAATACAAATTGAGTGGTTCTGAGAACAGAAATCTGTTGTCTTATAGTCTTGAGGACCAAACCAAACCAAAAAACCAAACTCACTGCCATTGATTTGATTCAACTCATAGCGACCCCTCCTTGCATTTCCGAGGTGGTATCTCTACGGAAGTAGATTGCCCAATCATCCTTCCAAGGAGTGGCTGGTGGGTTTGAACAACCAGGCTTCAGGTTAGCAGTCAAATGCCTTGGGCACTAGGCTACCAGAGCTCTTAGTAGTTTGAAATCAGTGTCAACAGGGCTATGTTCCATCTGAAGACTCTAGGAGAAGATCTTCTCTTATCTCTCTTGGCTTCTGGATGTTGGTATTGTTAGGTGCTGTCGAGTTGGCTCCAATGCATAGTGACCCTATGTACAACAGAATGAAACACTGCCTGGTCCTGCGCCTTTCTCACAATTCTTGGTATACTTAAGCCCATCGCTGTAGCCACTGTGTCATTCCATCTCATTGAGGGTTTCTCCTTTTCTGCTGACCCTCCACCTTACCAAGCATGATATCCATCTCCAGGTAATGGTCCCTTCTGATAACATGACCAGGAGCTCTGGTGGCATAGTGCCTAATGCATGACTGCTAACCAGAAGGCTGGTGGTTCAAACCCACCAGCTACTCCTCAGAAGAAAGATTGGGCAATCTACTTCTGTAGTAATGCTGCCTTGGAAACCCAAGGAGGGGTTGCTATGAGTTGATCCAATTTGACGGCAGTGAGTTTGGTTTGGTTTGACCACATGACCAAAGTAGGTGAGACAAAGTCTGGTCATTCTTGCATCTAGGGAGCAGTCTGGCTGTACTTCTCCCAGGACATATTTATTTGTTCTACTAGCAGTATATGGTATTTTCAGTATTCTTCACCAGCACCACAACTCAAAAGCATCAACTCTTCTTTGGCCTTCCTTATTCATTGTCCAGCTTTCACATGCACATGAGGCTACTGAAAATACCATGGCTTAGGTTAGGCTCACCTTAGTGTTCAAAGTGACATTTTTGCTCTTTAACACTTTAAAGAGGTCTTTTGCAGCAGATTTTCCCAGTGCAATATGACATCTGATTTCTTGACTGCTGCTTCCATTAGTGTTAATTGTGCATCTAAGTAAAATGAAATCTTTGACAACTTCAGTCTTTTCTCCATTTATCATGATGCTGCTTACTGGTCCTGATGTGAGGATTTTAGTTTTCTTCATGTTGAGGTGTAATCCATACTGCAGACTGCAGCCTTTGATCTTTATCAGTAAGTGCTTCAGGTTATCTGTACTTTCAGCAAGCAGGGTTGTGTCGTCTGAATATTGCAGGTTGTTAATTATTCTTCCTCCAATCCTGATGCTGCATTGTTCTTCATATAGCCCAGTTTCTCAGACTGATTGCTGAGCATACAGATTGAATAAGTACGGTGAAAAGATACAACCTCGATTCACACTCTACCTGATTTTAAACCACGCAGTATTCCCTTGTTCTGTTCAAACGACGGCCTCCTGGTCTATGTACAGGTTTCTCATGAGCACAATTAAATGTTTTGGAATTCTCATTCTTCTTAATGTTATTCATAATTTGTTATGACCCACAGAGTTCATTGCTTTTGCATAGTCAATAAAACACAAGTAAGTATCTTTCTGGTATTCTTTGCTTTCAGCCAAGATCCATCTGACATCAGCAATGATAACCCTCGTTCCATGTTCTCTTCTGAATCCAGCTCACATTTCTGGATGTTCCCTGTCAATATACTGCTGCAAAAATTTTTTAATTATCTTCAGTAAAATTTTAGTTGTGTGTAATATTAATGATACTGTTCGATGATCTCCATATACCAAGGGATCACTTTTCTTTGGAATGGGTGCAAATATCAATCTCTTCCAGTCAGTTGGCCAGGTAGTTCTCTTCCAAATTACTTGGCATAAACAAATAAGTGCCTCCAGTGCTGCACCTGTTTGTTGAAACATCTCAATGGGTAGTCCATCAATTCCTGGAGCCTTTTTTTTTTTTTTTTTTTACCAGTTCCTTCAGGGAAGCTTTGGTTTCTTCCTTCAATACCATTGGTTCTTGATGATATACAACCTTCTGAAATAGTTGAACACTGACCAATTCTTTTTCGTACAGTGACTCTGTTTATTCCTTCCATCTTCTTTTGATACTTCCTGCATTATTCAATATTTTGCTCACAGAATCCTTCAATACTGCAATTCGAGCCTTGAATATTTTTCTTCAATTCTTTCAGCTTGAGAAATGAACGTGTTCTTCCTTTTTGGTTTTCTAACTCCAGGTCTTTGCATATTTCTTTATAATAATTTACTTTGTCTTTTCAAGCTGCTCTTCTGTTTAGCTCTTTTTATCTTGTCATTTCTTCCATTTGCTTTGTTGTAGTTAGGTGTCATTGAGTCAGCTCTGACTCATAGTGACTCTGTACAACAGAACATAACACTGGCTAGTCCTGCACCATCCTCATGGTCCTTGCTATACCCGAGCCCATCGTTGCAGCTCCTGTGTCAATCCATCTTGTTGAGGGTCTTCCCCTTTTTTGCTGACCCTCCACTTTACCAAGCATGATATCGTTCTCCAGGGAATGGTCCCTTCTGACAACATGACCAAAGTAGGTGAGACTAAGACTGGACATTTTCACTTCCAAGGAGCATTTTGGCTGCACTTCTTCCAGGATAGATTTGTTCATTCTTCTGGAAGTCCATGGCACTTTCAGTATTCTTTGTCAACACCACAATTCAAAAGCTTTAATTCTTCTTCTGTCTTCCTTATTCATTGTCCAGCTTTCACATACATATGAGGCTACTGTAAATACCATAGTTTGGGTTAGGCCATTCATTTTAGTTGTTACTCTCCATTCAAGAGCAAGTTTCTGAGTCTCTTCTGACATCAGTTTTGGTCTTTTCTTCCTTTCCTGCTTTTTTTTCATGAAAAGGAAGATGGAAGGAATGCTTTTGCTTTATTCAAGTATAATGTTCTTAATGCCATTGCAAACTCATTTGGTTTTTGGTCATTGGTGTTCAGTGTGTCAAAATCTATTTTTCAGATAGTCTCTAAATTCAGGTGAGATATAATCAAGATCATATTTTGGCTCTTGTGGACTTGTTTCAATTTTCTTCAGCTTCAACTTGAATTTGCATACGAGCAATTGATGGTCTGTTCCACAATTAGTTCCTGGCCTTGTTTTGACCTAAGATATTGAGCTTCTCCATTGCCTCTTTCCACAGCTGTAGTTGATCTGATTCCTGTGAATTCCAGCTGGCAAGGTCCACATGTATTGTTGTTGTTGTTGTTATGTGCTGTCAAGTCGGACCCGACTCACTGTGACCCCTCCTTGGGTTTCCGAGGCAGTATCACTACGGAAGTAGATTGCCCATCTTCCTTCTGAGGAGTGGCTGGTGGGTTTGAACCGCCAGCCTTCTGGTTAGCAGTCAAGTGCCTTAGCCATTATGCTACCAGAGCTCCAACCTTCTGGTTAGCAGTCAAATGCCTTAGGCACTACGCCACCAGAGCTCCTTTCCACATGTATAGTCACTGTTTATGTTGCTGAAAAAGGTATTTGCAAGAATAAGTTGTTAGTCTTGCAAAATTCTAACGTGTGATCTCTGGGATCGTTTTTATCACCATGGCAAGATTTTCCAGCTACTGGTGATTCTTCTTTGTTTCCAACTTTCACATTCTAATCACCAGTAATAATCAATATATCTTGATTGGATATTTCATCGATTTCAGATTGCAGAAGTTGGTAAAAGTCTTCAATTTTTTCACCTTTGGTTTTAGTGGTTGGTATGTAAATTTGAATAATAGTATTAACTGGTCTTCCTTGTGGGCTTATGGATATTATCCTATCACTGATAGCATTGTATTTCAGGACATATTTTGAAACATTCTTTCTGACAATGAATATGACACCATTCCCCTCTGACTGCTAACCAGAAGTCTGGTGGTTCAAACCCACCAGCCACTCCTCGGAAGGAAGGTTGGGCAATCTACTTCTGCAGTGATACTGCTTCAGAAACCCAAGGAGGGGTTGCTACAAGTCAGGATCGATTCGATGGCAGAGGGTTTGCCATTTGTGTTTGGTTTATCCTTCCTCATGTTCTGTGATACCACACAGTCCTGGTGGTCTTCATTCCTTGTCTTTTTGCTCAATGTGGCTACACCTTCAAGCCTGAGCCCAAGACACTTAAGCTCTGCTCATATTCTCTCCCTTGAAAATTTCATCTATTTAAATTCCTCCTCCAAACTGCCGTCTCCAGCTGTGCAGCTCCAGCTGCCTCATCCAGGATGTTCCACTGCTGCCTCCCGTGCAACATGCCTGGAACAGAATGCCCTTTTACCACATACTCATTGCCTTTGGAACTTGCCTCCTTCTTAAGATGTATTGTTATTTCCATAGTCACTGATGCTCAGAACCAACAAGTCATCCTGGATTTCTCATTCTTCCTGTCCCTTCACATTCAGCCAGTCACAGGCCAAGTCAGTTTCTCTTCATAAAAGTCTTTTAGACCCGTCCCTGTGCTCCATCTTATTGCTGCTCCTTATAAGCAGGTCCTCCTCCTCATCAGTCTTGACTACCAAAAGGAGTTTTCTAACTTTTCCCTCCATTCTCTGTCTTTCCCCTTTTCAATCTAGTATTAACCAGTTGCCATGGAGTCAACTCCATGGTGACCTTGTGTTTGTCAGGGGAGAACCCTGCTCAGTAGGGTTTTCAATGGCTGATATTCTGGAAGCAGATTCCACGCCTTTCTTCCCCAAAGCCTCTGGGTGTACTCCAGCTGCCATCCGCCTACCTCAAATGCAGCTAGGTATTCTTAACTGTTTGCACCAGGGACTCTGCAACCCAATAGTACTCTTCTTAAAATACTTTGCTGCACTTATCAACTACTTATTCAAAAACCCTGTATAGTATTTATTTTCCATGGAATCAAGTCTTTACTTCATAGGCAAAAGGTCAGAGCCTTCCACGCTCCAGCAATTATTTCCTACTTTTCTCCTATAAAACTTCCCTTAGTTTACTATTCTATTCACTAGCCCTTGAACATACCTCAATCTCTTAATCTTTTTTTTTTTTTTTGTTGTTGTTGTTGTTCATCTAATCTCTGCTTTTTCTCCAAGGGTCACTTAAAGTTCTAAGCCCAACTGATGCCTCTTTTTTTCTGATACCTCTTGTATTGCACCATTTCCTCCACTTATACCCTGTAATTGTTCATTCATTTACTCCTTTATTCATTCTACAAAATTTGTTGACCAAGGGTCATGTGCCAACATTGGGACAGATACAGGCATGCAAAGATGGGTAAGGTATAGTTTCTGCTCTTGAGGAGTTTATGATCTTAATTGGTCCAGTTTGACAAATCAGAATGTAAAATACTTGTAAGTAGAAACTGTGTCTTATTTCTCTTTGTATTTTCACTAATTATCAGCATTTTTTTATAGAAAACACACATAATATATGTTCATTGCTGTTAACTATGATGAAAGACAATAAAAGTTTCTTGCCTAATAACGAAATAAGATAGAGGCTAACAACATTTTATTCAACGTATTTTTATGTAATTCTACTAGAAGAAAGCTGTGTTCTTTCCTTATGTTGGATCTTTAGTATAGTAGAAAGTCTGTTCATTCATAAAACTATGTTAGTTGGTTGGTATGTGCTGTCGAGTCAGACCTGACTCATAGCGACCCCTCCTTGGGTTTCCGAGGCAGTATCACTATGGAAGTAGATTGCCCCATCTTCCTTCCAAGGAGTGG
>NW_006921589.1:37530419-37537397 GCF_000298275.1 Orycteropus afer afer | reverse complement strand
ATTTGAACCACCAGGCTTCTGGTTAGCATTCAAATGCCTTAGGCGCTACGCCACCAGAGCTCCCTAGATGATAAAAAGAAACCATTATTATACAATAACCCAGAAAACTTATGCAAAAATTGTAATGAAACCTCCTAAGTGCAGTTAGTAGATCTGACATAAAGCTTCAGGAAATTTTAGACTACAGTGACAAGAATCTAAGCTTCTTGAGGGTAAGCAAGGGTTACGTTTCAGATTTCTTTTGTATTCCTTAAAACACCTAGCAGAGCACTGCACACAGGAAATACTCAAACAACTTTTGTTGAGTTACAACTGTGCAAATGAATAATGTTATGGCCAGGAGAATGTGCATGAACCTTGAATTGGACATAAATAAATCAATTATTACCACAGAAGGGAAATGGAGGAAATATTTTAATGACCTCAACAAGTTGGTCCAAAAGGTTTCATGAAGGGGTAGGTTTTGAAGGAGGAAAGAGGCCAGTGTGTCAGATGTGAATCAGAAAGTGTTGTCACAGGAGAGAGAATAATAAACCAAACCCAACCCACTGCAATTCTGACTCACAGAGTAGGACAGGGTAGACTGTCCTGTAGGTTTTTAAAGACTGTAAATCTTGACAGAAGCAGACTGCCTCATCATTCTCCCGTGGAGCCACTGGTGAGTTTGAACCGTCAACCTTTCAGTTAGCGGAGGGGGTCACCAGGTTCCTTAGCGATAATAACAGTTAACTGTTATTGTTTACTTAGTGCTAAGGTACTTTTCCAAATAGGTTATTTTATGTTATTTTATTTAATCCTTAAAACAACTGTATGAGGAAAGTGCCTTTAGAATCTCCCATTTTACAGATGGAGAAATGGAAAGATAGCAAAGTTTACTAACTTGCCACAGTTAGTGAGTGGAAGAGCCTAGATTCAGAACACAGCAACTTTTATTCCAGAATCTTGCTTAGCTAACGATTATGCTATTATTTCTCCCATAGAGATGTAAGTAAAGGCTCAAAGGCAAAAAAGAAAGAAACAAAAAAGTATGGGAAGGGAGACAGGGAGAAAGAGCTCAAAAACCAAACTGACTGCCGTGGAGTTGACTCTGACTTATAGAGACCCTTCTTGGGTTTCCCAGGGGGTATCTCTATCTCTGTGGAAGTAGATTTCCCAGTCTTCCTACCGAGGAGTGGCTGGTGGGTTTGAACCTCCAGCCTTCTGGTCAGCAGTCAAAAATGCTTCAGGCACTATGCCACCAGAGTTCCTCCCCCCCGGAGGGGGTTTGCTGTAATAAAGAGGGGTAACTTTAAAACACTCTCCAGTGAAATAAAAATAGCATTTCATTTCCCTAAAGTAAGTATGGAGTCCTTGGGTGGTATAAACGGTTAATGCACTTGGCTGTCCACCCAGAGGTGCCTTGGAAGAAAGGCTTGGTGATCTACTGCTGAGAAACCAGCCCTTGAGAAGCCTACAGAGCATACATCTACCAGAACACACATGGGGCTGCGAGTCAAAGTTGACTCTCTAGCAACTGGTGGGTTGTTGGTTTTTTTTTTTTGGTTTTAAAGTAAGCGAATTGTCACAGAAACTTTATATAACATCTGAAATGTATCTAAAATGATGGCAGAGGCAAAGACAGAAAGAGGAAGAGAGTAGAAAATGGAACTGAATGGAAAAAATAAATACATGGTACTGGGAGTTTGAAAGGGTCTCCACTTTTTGCCCTCCCTTCACACCCAGCCCTGCTCCTGGGCCTCTGTTTGGAAAAACTGAGGCAAAACCAGGAAAAAGCATACTCATTGTGAGCATACACAGCTGTAACCAGGCCATTTTGTTTGCTGAAAGCTTGCTACTTGCATGGTAGCCTGTAAGAGGCAGGAGGTGTCACTGTTCAGTGCTCCTTACAGCAATTCCAGGACAGAGCAACTGGTGCCACAGAGAAGGCTGGCATTTTTTAACCCCACTGACTCCTCCTGTATCCTTGGAGTGGCAGGTGGAGGGCAGCGAAAATAGAAAATAGAAAATGACCGGAAAGTGGTTTGTGGGGCTGGGATGGTGGGGAACATCCTGGCTTTTGAGGCAAAGGCAATAGGAGAAAACAAAACATGTGGAAGAGGTGGAGGGGAATGGGGCACCAAGAGATGAGACACCCGGACCAAATAGGAACCAGGTGCAGCTTTAAAACATATGTCTGCTTTGTGTCCAACATTTGCATACTATAACCGTACTTAAACGACAAGCAGCATTTTCCCATTAAGCACTCTATTAACTCCCCCAAACACCTACAGGAAGGTAGAAATTATACTCCTTTCACACAGAGACAGGCTTTGGATAATGACAAAACCGGAATGGCTTCTGACTAAAGCTGTATGTAGATTTTGCTGACTCAAGGATGGCTACATTTACACAAATTCGAGATTGTTAACAGCGTTGGAAGGAAATGGATGAGAAAACCTTTCAAGTTACTTTATGCCCTAGGATCCTATGGTGGATTATGAAGATAAACAGCAAATTTTAAAAAGTGCAAATCAAAATAGATCTGACCTAAAATGTTTTGAAGAGACCCAATTTCTTCAGGTTAAGAAGAGTGTGTTTGTGTCCTGTTGGTTTACAGAAACCTGTCCCTACAAAACAATCCACAAGGAAAACCAACGGGGCAGATGTAGCACCAGATCACAAGTATTTTCTCCACTGATGGTTTTGGGAAAAGTAGAGAAAAGACCTATATGCTTCTTTGACTACTTCACTGAGTATCACCATTATCCTAATCTATTTTTAACTTTCACAAATGAAAGGAAAATTAAAAACACTGACATTTTTTCCTTTGGTAGCCATAGATAAAAATGGAAATGTGAATATCTCAGCGGTTTATATAAATGATTTTCATGTGTTCCTGCGAGAGTTTGTTTACTGGCCAGCTCAGTTCTCGACAAAGAAAAATGGGCTGCTCTTGCCTCTTGCACAAAGATGCACTGTTCCCAGAGCGAAGCAACAACAACAAAAATGGGGAATTTGTGTGTAAGTTGAAAAAAAAATGAAGATATTATCTAACATGATTATTTAGTTAGTAAATATTTCTACACACTGACAAAATTCGTAGCTTATTGGAATTAAAAGTATAACTCAGAACTAAAATTTCTAACATCTAGAAATTCTAACGAAAATGTTCATTTTCAGCACTTCCTAATTAAAGATGTAGCTCTGCTTTTTAAAAGGTAAGTTTCATCCACTGCAATTGCACAGTGTTGCAAAGTTTCCAGAGAAGGGAGGCAGAGTGTTTGTGAAGTTGAGCTGCCCTGCTGCCCCTGCTCCTCCTCAGAGCTAGCTGCCTTCTGGGCTTGTTTATTTGTATTTCCAACTTTCTGGAACAGGGAGCTTCTCTGTTGGTGACAGGGCACTGAGCAAAGGAAGTGCCTTATAGCAGACTACCTTTCTCCCCTCCTCTTAACTCTACTTTCAAGCTTCAAATTTAGTTTGGACAAAAATATCAAATGATTAGCACACTCACACAAATTAGCATACCTGGAAACCTCAAATTGTCTTAGCGAATAATCTTGCACACGATACAAGTCATATTTCCTATGAGCTAACTTCTTGTGCCTTTTAGATCTTTTTCAAAACAGACTATCATTAAGGCTATAACTATTTGGCTTAGAAATTGAACATTTTTCACGTATCCTTCCATAAGTCTTTGATTTAGAAATGCAAGAAACATTTTCCAGCATTCATTCTAATTTTACGGAGCACTGGGAGCCATGTTACAAAAAACAAAGCAAACAAATCAAAACAAACAAATCTTTCAAGACATAATTAAGGAACAAAGCACTGTTAGACTAATTATACAATCTGATTATGAAGAAAAGCATTAAAATCCACAAGCCAACAATAAAAATAAAATACCGGTAGTCTCCTATCTTTGAAACATTTCCCTTAACAAATAAAAGCAAAGAAGTACCTTGTAAAGTAAAATCCAGCAATACATATTCGTAAGCAAATTCTGTCTTTGTTTCCACTTGCGGTCTCTTCAGGGTAGAAAATATTTTTCCAGGGCTGCTATCATCAGGGTCTTCTAGCTTTCTAAGTCCGCACCCCATGGCAAAATCTGGGAGGAATTAAACTGCAGGAAAGAGCAGGGAGAGCAGCAAATTCTGTTGTTCAAGCAGCAAAAAGAAAGTTACAGACTTAACTGTTTTGATTTTGTTCTCAGCTAAACTATAAACATCCAAAGAGAAAACTTTTGAATCCAAAAAAAGGAGCTGAAGACTTTTTCTATCCATTTTTCTGTAAAGTGGTTGAACCCATGATTAGACAGCTCCCGCAGACTGGGCTTGATTTTAGAGAAACAAGCAAGCTGCTACAATTTAGCAGAGAATTTCCATGCCACGTCAATTTACAGCCAGCCCCCTACCAGAGTTCTGTCGCTTAGGGCACCAATAGTGCTTTGTCTATCCCAGTTGGCTGGGTGAGAGAGAGGTGTCCAAAAACGGAAATAAAAAGGCAAAAGTGCAACTTGGATGTAATTATCCACAAGTAGAAGATATATTCAGACAAAGTGGCATACAATTCTTTTTCTGCTTTTCCCTCCTCCCTCTTTCCTGTGCCCACACACCCTTTTTCTGCTGCTACCACACACACACACACACACACACACACACACACACACACACACGGCGGTGGTAGAGGGGTGCCGGGGAAGAAAGAGAGAGAGAGAGACATCTGGTTAGAGTGAAGGAATGAAAAAATAATTCTCAATATGGTTGGAAACAAAAATAATTTCTAGAAAGGAAGTCAGCTTAAAGGAGCAACGGTTTCTGGAGTATAAAAGGAGCATAGTAAAGGAAAATTTGAAAAAGCACGTTCCTCCTTAGGTAGTGCTTTTGAAAATTCTTTCCATGTGAAGGTTCTTGTTGTTGGAAAAATCATATGCTGCTTAAAATAGCCAAGCATAAAAAAATGTATATTAAAAGAATTTAATAAAAAGACTTAATTTAATTGCAAAGGAGAGACATTATATAGATAATTTGTTTTGCCAACATCCTTAAAATAGTCCAAAGTTCTCTACTATTAGAAGGCTTACAACAGAAATGAATACAGCACTTCCACGGGTCTTCTGGTGGCATAGTGCCTAAGGCATTTGACTGCTAACCAGAAGGCTGGCGGTTCAAACCCTCCAGCTGCTCCTCAGAAAGAAGGTTGGGCAATCTACTTCCATAGTGATACTGCCTCGAAAACCGAAGGAGGGGTCGCTATGAGTCGGATTCAACTCAACAGCAGTGAGTTTTGAGTTATAAGTCCCAAAGTATCCCTAATAAAAACAACTGACAATTTGACTTACTCAACTGTATACGTGGTCACTTACCTGAGATCAAGAACAATTTATATGGACCAATTGTAATGAGTATTTATTGCATTTCACCATTTACAGGAAGTATGGTGCACTCATCTATACTATGAGCCCTGGAATCAGCCCGCCTGAGTTCTAATCCTGCTTTTACTGCCCTCTAGAGACTCGACATTGGGCAAGTTAATTGACTTCTTCAAGTTTTGATTTCCTTGCCTATAAAATGGAGCTAATAAGCTACTAATAGTACTTACTCATAGGCTTGCTATGACGGTTGAAGAGATAATTCTTGTAGAATATTTAACACCATGCCGGGCCAATAGCACAAAATAAGTTTGTTAATGTGCGTAAATTACAAAACAGAGTTGGGAGCAGTAATAGGAAGGAAGTGATTCTACCACCACTCCCGTTATTTACAAAATGAACTCTGATCACATTTCAGATTCAGGATAACACAAGCTTGAAAAGATTTTCCAATTATACTGCAGAGTGCATATGAAAACTCTCAAAAAGCAAGTGGTCTATTTAGTTTGTAGATCACTCTGACCATTCGTTTTGTCCTTCTGTCAACTTGCCTTTAGTTTATGTCTTAAAAGTATTTTTAATAGAGAAAAATTCCATACTCCTTCCTGCTCAAAGATGAGCATGGTGGTAAGCAACTTCTGGGTAAATTTGGCTAGACTCTGACCCACTGTGACTCATTTGATTATTCACAGTGCCTTTGTGCCTGTCATTTTTCACATCCTCTTTTGTATGATGGGTGTGAGCCCCTGGGTGGCAGAAATAAAACCTCTGAAGTTCACTACTACCTGTTACAGTGCCAGGAAGATTGATAAGTGCCTACTGTATTCCAGGTACTGAAGTAGGTGTTAGATACACAGACATGATAAAACATAGCCTCTGCCCCAAAGAAACATGGCTTAATGGGGGTGGGGGCAGACAGACTTATAAACAGATGATTTTAATATAATTTGGAACTGCTGAGATGGAAGTGTGCACAGGATGCTACAGAAACCCAAAGAAGGATCTCTAATTCAGGCTGAGGCTTAGAGAAAAGTTTTTGGAGGCTGTTATCTGTAAGTTATCTTGAAGAATAAATATGTATAAAATAGTTAAAGAAAGGTGAAGAGTATGTGCCAGGCAGAGGAAAGCATGAACAAAGGCATGAAGCAGTGTGGCATGTCTAGGGGGCATGTAGCAGTTCAGAATGTCTGGAACACACAATTTGAAAGAATACTAAGCTGTAGGAGGTGGCAAGATCCAAGTTGTACCAGACCTTGTATGCCAAATAAAGGAAATTTGGACTTCATTGTGTAGGTCACAGGGAGGCATGGAGGAGTTTGAGCAGGTAAGTAACATCAGTTTGTTGGGGAGCTCTGGTGGTGCAGTGCCTATGGCATTTGACTGCTAAACAGAAGGTTGGCGGTTCAAACCCAAGATTGGGCAATCTACTTCCATGGAGAAACTGCCTCAGAGTCAGGACTGACTTGATGGTAGTGAGTTTGGTTTTGGTTTACTATGTTTTAAGAGAGTAAGTAAGTAAGTAAGGGAGCTCTGGTAGCATAGGGCCTAAGGCACTTGACTGCTAACCAGAAGGCTGGCGGTTCAAACCCACCAGCCACTCCTCGGAAGGAAGGTTGGGCAATCCTACTTCC
>NW_006921589.1:37524849-37530119 GCF_000298275.1 Orycteropus afer afer | reverse complement strand
AGGCGTTTCTTCACTCAGACAGCTGCTGGCTGCTGAGGCTGAGAAGCCCCAAGGTTGACAAGTAAAAAGGCACAGTCCCGATGTTACCAAACCACATGGCAGGCCATTAACTTAAGTCCAATGTAAGTCCCAGGGTCGGCAGAGCATAGCAGGCTGCCGAGCAATGACACGGCTGCACGCAGGGTCCAAGTGTGCCATAGGCTAGAGACCATTCCCAAGACTTCTCCTTATATATAGGAAGCAGACCACATACACAAAGGCAGCTACTCAGCTGCTTGTGGAAGATCCCACGATGGAGTTGATTGCCAGTCTCATCATGGGGAATAACTATCACCAGCTGCCCAGCCACTCAACCAGGCCCAGCCAAGTTGACACAAAAATATAACCACCACAGCCAGTCAAGAGGTTATTGTAATAGTGTAGTTGAGAGCTAACGATGGACTGACTGAATGAAAATATTATGTAGTGCATCAGTAAGTCCTTAGATAATTTAACATATCTCGACAGTTTAATTCATGATTGAGTCTCTACTGAGGCATTTTTTCTCTCAAAAATTCAACGAAATCAAATTTTATTTGACCCCTAACAGTATTTCAACAATACATTTCTGTATATCAATATGATATATTTTCCTGGTATTTTCACTCTTCTATGTGATTTCATTGTATTAACACAAGTAACATATTGGTTATTTTCAAATTTGTTCCATTAATAGTTTATAAAGATTACTCCATCTCCCCATTTGAATTATTTCGTAAGTACTTAGATTCTACTTCACAAATGGTTGAAGGAAACAGTTTATATATTCAAGGAAATCAGCTAGAAAGTAACAATAATTGTTATAATAATTGCAGAGAAAGTGCATTCTAATGACTAAAATAAAATGTATTTATATCATTTATATAAATATGTCGTTGTACCTAAAGCTGTTTAAGATATTTATATTTTTTTCCTTTCAAAGTTTATTTGGGACAGTAAGCTTTTGTTGGTTAAGTTACCACATATATTTGTCCCATTTTATGAGCTTCCTTTAGTGCCTGTACATGTTTATACAAAAATTGTATTAAAAAAATTTCACCTCTCCACCTTGTCCTTAAGAATAATTTATATTTCTTCAATAGTATTATTTCTCCTTTTGAAACAAATGTTCTGTTTTCTATTTTTTTTTAAGCTTTTTTAAAAAAATCCTTGTTGAACTTTTATCCTTCTGGAAATTGTAATAAAAATGATACTATATTAACATAGTCAGTTGTCTTCCATCCTGATATCCAATTGTTACAGCCACATTTGTTTTAATAACCTTTTACCAATTACGTTTCTCCCGACTTGGATATATTGAATATTTAGAGTAGTAGCTATAAATTTTTGGATAAATGTTTTCAATCATTGGCGATTTTCTGTCGAATTATCCTTGTTTGTTACCAATGGTAGATTTTAGGGTAGTTTTCAGCCCTGTTTAGCCATAAACAGTTCTGATTGTAAATCGGGTCAATGCTGCTGCCAAGTCATGCTGCTGTGTGGCTGGAGATATATTTCCAGTTCTTGTCTATGCTCTAGTATGGACTCACACAGACCTTGAATGAATGAATGACCTTATGAAAATATTCTCTATAACTGGTAGCATTAAAAAACAAAACAAATCTCACTGCCGTGAAGTCGGATCCGATTCAAAACGACCCTTTCTGGGGTTTCCAAGGCAGTATCACTACAGAAGTAGATTGCCCAATCTTTCTTCTGAGGAGTAGCTGGTGGGTTTGAACTGCCAGACTTTGGGTTAGCAGTCAAATGCCTTAGGCACTACACCACCAGAGCTCCTAACTGGTAGCATAGTATTCTGATAATTACCAGGCAAATTTGGATCAATTGAGTTCACTACAATTATCTAGGACATAATTATTCATCATCCAATCCATTCCTTAAGGGGAATGATTTTACGTAATAGTAACTTTTAAATCTCATCTATTTCATGCAGTCCTGATCAAAGAAATAAATTCAGCAATTAACGATAAGTATTTACTGAGTGCCTACTATATAGGTATGGCCATAGAGGACACAAAGATGAAAAAGCAACACTTTAAGCTCTCCAGAACTGACAAGCTAGCAAATGGGATGGATACCGAATACCAGGAACTATATACTTTCCCTACATTAGTATCTTTAACTCTTTAGTATCATTATTGTCTCTTAAGGTGACTAAGGCTTAGAGGGGTTAAGTGAGTTGCCCACAGGTACACATTTATACCTCATTCCAAATCTTGTATTCCAAATCTCCTGTCCGAGTTTTATGAGATTCATAACAAGACATCATCAGCATAAAACTTGACCCTAAGGTCATTACCTAGAACTGTATGTATAATGCAAATTTAAGTCACAGGGGAAAAATTAAAATAATAAAAATTTACGATATACCAGTTGCTTATCTAAGGGCTTCAATATATGGATTTGTTTACTCCTTGCAAGGACTCTGAGGTAGGTACTGCTATCATCATGCCAGTTTTACATATGACAAACCAGAGGCACACAGAGGTAAAATAACTTGGTCAAGGTCACACAGCTAGTAAGTAGCAAAGCCAGTATTTGAGCTCAGCAGTCTGGCTCTAGCGACCCTGCCCTTAACAACTATGCATTACTGCCTCTAAGTTAAGGCCATCTAGAAGAAGAAAGCCAAAAAAACTGTGAAAAAATTGAAATGTGTACTTTTGGTCTATTTAAGTATCTAAAGTCACTTTGTAAAAGCTTACTACAAGGAGGGTACTTGCTTCTAAGAAAAAAAGGTAGAAGGATATTTATTAGCATTTACTATTTGCTAGGAACTGAAAAGCAAAAATGGGAAAAGAAATTAGCATGAACATATTGAACACATCTTGTAACGTAAATGAATCTCATTTTCTGAACCACAAATTATCAATAACTTCCTTTCCTTCGGATGCATGTTATTTCCATTGTTATCGTATTAGCTTCCCCGACCTAACGTATATGTAGTTTCTAACAACCTCAAAACTTTAATCTTTTAGAAAAGAATTTTATTGTGGTAAAATATATCTAACATAAAATTTATCATTTTAATAATTTAAAGTGTACAATGCAGTGTTATTAATTAATTCTTATTGTTGTACAACCAACACCACTGTTTCCACAAATTTTAATCATCTCAAACAGAAACTCTGTACCCATTAAGCAATCATTTCTTGGTTCTCTCTCCCCACAACCCCTCATAAGCTCTAATCTATTACCTGTGTCTATGAACTTGCTTCTTGTAACGAGATTTCATGTAAGTGGAATCATACAGTATTTGTCCTTTTGTCTGGCTTGTTTCACTAGGCACATTTTCCAGGTTCATTCATGTTGCAGCATGCAGCAGAACTTCCTTTTCATGCATGCTTTCCTTTTTATGGCTTTTATAGTCTACTACGTGGGTACACCAAATTTTGTTTGTCCATTTATCTGTTGATGGCCACTTGGGTTGTCTCCACCTTTTGGATATTGTTAATAATGCTGCAGTGAACATTGGTGTACAGGTATTTGAGTCCCTACTTTCAAGTTTTTTGCATATATCTAGCAGTGGAATAGTGGGTGTTTTGGTTCTCTAGTGCTGATATAACAGAAATATCACAAATGGTTGGCTTTGAAAAACAGGAATTTGTTTACTTACAGTTTAGGAGGCTAGAAGGCTAATTCAGAGTGCTGGCTCTCGGGGCTGGGTAAAGGCCTCCTGACCTGGGCTTCCGCTCTGCCTCTTGTTCCAGGACCACTGGAGCTGGAGGCATTTTCAAACTCATGTAGCTGCTGGCTGCTGAGGCTGACGAACCCAAGGTCCCCAAGTAAAATAGCATAATCCCAAGATTGGCAGGCAACGTGGCAGCCCACCAGTTCAAATCCAGGAATTTATGGTGAAGGGTCAGCCAAACGCAGGATCTAAATGTGCCAAAAATCTGAAGCCCTTCCTCAAAGCTTCCCCATATATACTGGATGTAGGACACACCCCAAAGACAACCAATTAACTCCTCACAGCAGATTCTACCATGGAGTTGATTACAGCACATCCAATCCTATCATGAGGAATAGTTGCATCCAGCTGCCAAGTTACTCAAAGTCATTGCCCAACCAAGTTGACACACAACCTTAACTACCACAGTGGGTCATATGGAAATTCTGTTTAACTCTCTGAGGAACCACCAAACTTTTCCACAGTGGGGGCA
This sequence comes from Orycteropus afer afer, assembly GCF_000298275.1. Classification (NCBI taxonomy): domain Eukaryota; kingdom Metazoa; phylum Chordata; class Mammalia; order Tubulidentata; family Orycteropodidae; genus Orycteropus; species Orycteropus afer. The sequence continues at coordinate 37,525,920 of NW_006921589.1, read as the reverse complement.
CCATTTTAGATTGCTACCAGCAATGGAGGAAGATTCCAATTTCTCTACATCTTCACCAACACTTGTTATTTTTTGACTTTATCATAACTATCCAGTAAATATCAAAGGAGTCCTGGTGGCACATTTAAGTGCTTGTCTGCTAACAGAAGGGGCAGCAATTTGAAGCCACTAGCCATGGGAAAAAAGACTGGTGACCTACTCCCATAAAGATTACAGCCGAAGAAGCCCTATAAGACAGTTTGACTCTGTCCTATATGGTCGCTTTAATTGGAATCATCTTGAAAGCACAGAACAACAGTAGATGTGAAGTAATACTCATTGTGGTTTTGATTTGTATTTCCCCAATGACTAATGAAAGGCACTCTGGTGGTGTAGTGCCTAAGGCATTTGACTGCTAACCAGAAGGTTGGCAGTTTAAACCCACTAGCTGCTCTGCCGAAGGAAGATGGGCAATCTACGTCCATAAAGGTTTAGTACCTTGGAAACCTGAGGAGGGTTGCTATGAGTTGGAATCAAATCAACTAGATGGCAGTGAATGACTAATGAAGAAGCTTTGACAGGGTAGTGGTTAAAATGATCGACTGCGAATCAAAAGGTGGTTCCAACTCACCAGCCACTCCATGAGAGAAGATGTGGCTGTCTGCTTCCGTAAGGATTTGAAATGATTAATGATGTTGAACATCTGTTCATGTGCTTACTGGCCATTTCTACTATCTATTTCTATATCTTCTTTCAAGAAGTATCTGTCTATTGAGGTCCTTTGCCTGTTGGAATTGCTTGTCTTTTTGTTGTTGAGTTGTTTATATATTTGGGATATTAAACTTTTAATAGGCTTATTAGACAAAATATAAGCAGAGACTTTACAGGCAAAGACATATATATAGCTAATAAATATATGAAGAGATGCTCACCTTCACTTGTAATCAGGGAAATACAAATAAAAGATGTTGTTGTTGTTGTTAAGTGCCGTCCAGTCGTTTCTGACTCATAGTGACCCCATGCACAGCAGAACGAAACACTGCCCGATCCCGCGCCAGCCCCACAATCCCTGCTATACTTGAGCCCATCATC
>NW_006921589.1:37504159-37521274 GCF_000298275.1 Orycteropus afer afer | reverse complement strand
TCTCTGGCTTCCTGGCTTTTAATCCCCTTTCTCCTGCTCTTCCGGCCTGCTGCTTTGGGCGTCCCTGAGTTGTCTCTCCTCACCTGTATCCCTGGGGCTTACTAAAATCAAAGATAACCTTTTGAAAATTGTGGTTGAATATATACAAGATGAAATTTGCCATTTTAAAGTGTATTAAGTCAGTGGTATTAAGTACATTCACAATGATGTATAATTATCATCACTATCTAGTTCCAGACCTTTTTAACATCATGACTAAAGGTAACAGCCATTATAATAAATTAATAATAATAAAGCAAGTACCCATTAATAATCGGAACATGGAATGTATGAAGTATGAATTTAGGAAAATTGGAAATTGTCAAAAATGAAATGGAACATACAAAGATCGATATCCTAGGCTGAAATTGACATGTTTTGGCCATTTTGATTCAGACATCTCTATGATCTACTATGCCAGGAATGACAAATTGAAGAGGAATGGCATGGCGTTCATTGTCACAAAGACTGTTTCAAGATCTATCCTGAAGTACAGTGCAGTCAGTTAGGATAATATCCATATGCCTCCAACGAAGACCAGTTAATACTACTATTATTAAAATTTATGCATCAACCACCAAAGCCAAAGACAAGGTAATTGAAGATTTTTACCAACTTCTGCAGTCTGAAATTGACTGAACATGCAATCAAGAAGTGTTGATTATCACTGGTGGTTGGAATGCAAAAGTTGGAAATAAAAGAAGAATCACCAGTTGTTGGAACACATGGCCTTGGTGAAGGAAAAAATGCTGGAGATCGCATGATAGAATTTTGCAAGACCAACAACTTATTTATTGGAAACACCTTTTTTCAACAACATGAATGGTGGCTATACATGTGGATTTCACCAGATGGAACACACAGGAATCAGATCAACTACATCTGTGTAAAGAGGTGATGGAGAAGCTTAGTATATTCAGTCAAAACAAGGCCAGGAGCTGACTGTGAAACACACTATCATTTGTTCATATGCAAGTGCAAGTTGAAGCTGATGACAAATAAAGGAAGTCCACGACAACCAAAATATAACCTTGATTATTTTGCTCCTGAATTTAGAGACCATCTAAAGAATAGATTTGATGCATTGAACACCAATGATTGAAAACCAGAGGAGCTGTGGGATAACATCAAGAACATCATCATCCATGAAGAAAGCAAAAGGTCATTAAAAAGACAAGAAAGGAAGAGAACACCAAAATGGGTGTCAGAAGGCACTCTGAAACTTGCCCTTGTGCAGAGAGTAGCTAAAGCAAATGGAAGAAATGACAAGATAAAAGGGCTGAACAGAAGATTTCAAAGAGCAGCTTGAGAAGACAAAGCCAGTTATTATAATGAAATGTGCAAAGACCTGGAGTTAGAAAACCAAAAGGGAAGAACATGCTCAGCAGTTCTGACGCTGAAAGAACCGAAGAAAAAAATTCAGGCCTCGAGTTGCAATACTGAAAGATTCTATGGGTAAAATATTGAATGATGCAGGAAACATCAAAAGAAGATTGAAGGCATACACAGAGTCACTGTACTAAAAAGAATTGGTCGATGTTCATCCATTTCAGGGAGTGGCATATGAACAAGAACCAATGGTCTTGAAGGAAGAAGTCGAAGCTGTACTGAAGGAATTGGCAAAGAACAAGGCTCCAGGAGATGTTTCAACAAACGGATGCTATGCTGGAGGCACTCACTTCTCTATGCCAAGAAATTTGGAAGACAGCTACCTGGCTGACTGGAAAAGATCCATATTTGTACCCATTCTAAAGAAAGGTGATCCCACAGAATGTGGAAATTATCAAATGCTTATCATTAATATCATATGCAAGTAAAATCTTGCTGAAGATAATTAAAAAAAAAACAAAACTGTTGCAGTATATTGACAGAGAACTTCCACAAATACAAGCTGGATTCAGAAGAGGACATGGAACATGGGATATCATTGCTAATGTCAGATGAATCTTGGCTCAAAGCAAAGAATACCAGAAATACGTTTACTTGTGTTTTATTGACTATGCAAAGGCATTTGATTGTGTGGATCATAACAAACTATGGATAACATGGAGAAGAATGGGAATTCCAGAACACTTGATTGTGCTCATCAGGAACCTGTACATAGACCAGGATGCTGTCGTTCGAACAGAACTAGGGGATACTGCATGGTTTTAAATCAGGAAGGATCTGCATCAGGGTTGTATCCTTTCACCATACTTAATCAATCTGTATGCTGAACAAATAATCCAAGAAACTGGACTATATGAAGAAGAACAAGGCATCAGGATTGGGGGAAAACTCATTAACATCCTTCTATATGCAGACAACACAACTTTGCTTGCTGAAAGTGAAGGATGACTTGAAGCACTTACTGATGAAGATTAAAGACTTCAGTCTGCAGTATGGATTGCATCTCAACATAAAGGAAATGAAAATCCTTACCACTGGACCAATAAGCAGCATGACAATAAATGGAGAAAAGATTGAAGTTGTCAAAGATTTCATATTACTTGGCTCCACAATCAATACCAGTGAAAGCAGCAGTCAAGACATCAGACAACATATTGCAATGGGCAAATTTGTGGCAAAATACCTCTTTCAAGTGCTGAAGAGTAAAGATATCTCCTTGAAGCGTAAGGTGCGCCTAACCCAAGCCATGGTATTTTCAGTTGCCTCATATGCCTGTGAGAGTTGGACAATGAACAAGGAAGACCAAAGAAGAGTTGATGCTTTTGAGTTGTGCTGTTGGCAAAGAATTCTGAAAGTACTGTGGACTAGCAAAAGAACGAACAAATCTGTCCTGGAGGAAGTGCAGCCAGAATGCTCGTCGGAAGTGAGAATGGCCAGACTTCATCTCACCTACTTTGGTCATGTTGTCAGAAGGGACCATTCCCTGAAGAAGGATATCATGCTTGGTAGAGTGGAGGGTCAATGAAAAAGGGGAAGGCCCTCAAGGATATGGATTGACACAGTGGCTGCCACAATGGGCTCAGATATAGCAAGGATTGTGAGGCTGGCGCAGGACTGGGCAGTGTTTCATTCTGTTGGGCATGGGGTCACTATGAGTCAGAGCCAACTTGACAGCACCTAACAACAATAACCACAAGGGTAACCAAGGAGTCTTGGTAGTGCAGTGGTGAAGCGCTCAGCTGCTAACCAAAAGTTCAGTGGTTGGAACCCACGAGCCAGTAGGCAGGAAAAGATGTGGTCATCTGCTTTGGTAAAGATTACAGTCTTGGAAACTGTACAGGGCAGTTCTACTCTGTCCTATAGGGTGGTTATAAGTTGAAATGGACCCCATGGCAATGAGTTTAAATAAAGGTAACCAGGTACTCATTAAGCAGTCACTCCCTATTCTCCCGGAAAAAGATCCTGGAGCTCTGGTAGTATAGTGCCTAAGGCACCTGACTGCTAACCAGAAGGCTGGAACCACCAGTCACTTCTCGGAAGGAAGACGGAGCAATCTACTTCTGTAGAGATACTGCTTCGGAAACCCAAGGAGCGGTCGCTATGAGGCACATAACAACGACAACAACAGCCCCATTCTCCCTTCTCTATGCCCCTGACAACTACTAATCTGCTTTCTGTGTCTATAAATTTGCCTATTCTGAATTCAGGGAGATGGAAGCATATTTTATAGTGAGTATTTTATATAGCCTTTTGTGTCCGGCTTCCATTATTGTTGCAATGTATCAGTACTTCATTCCTTTTGTTGGGTGAATAATAATTCCATTTTTTTGTAATAAACCACATTTTGTGTATCCATTCATTATGATAGACATTTGGCTTGTTTTCAGTGAAAACACACCTTTCAGCTTTTGTGAATAACGCTATGAACATTAGTGAGATAATGTTTTACAATCATTTGCCTGGCAAAAATTTAAGAAGACTGACAATACCAAGTATTGGAGAGATCTTTTCAAAGGTATGTTGTTGATGGGCCCATAAATTTGTTTAACCTTGTTGGAAAACTTCTTCTTGTGAAATTGGATATTCACATTGTTTATGATCCAGTATTCACTCCTAGGTATATACCCAAGAGAATCTTTATTACATAGGTACTAGGAGATATACACATGAATGTTAATAGCAGTACTGTTCCTAAGAGCAAAAAACTTGAACCCACGCAAATGTGCATCAGTACCCACCCAAATGTGCATCAGTAGACAGTTCTTTCAAGAAATCCTGCTGTTTAGGGAAGGGGAAAAATGAAGCAGTTTTTTTAAATTTTATAAGGTTTAGAGAACACACAGCATATTTGTATGTTGACACATTAATTGACTGGAAAAGAAAAAAAAAATAATGATGAGGATTGCAGGAGAACCTGATCATTCAGACAATTAGCCTCAATTTCTCCCCCAGTTTTAGATGTTATTGTACATGCTCTCCAGTTAAGTTTTACCTATCCTTCACTTGCCATTCTTAAATTTTTTTGATCAAATAAAGTACATCAACTGAGAACCAAAAGATATTTATTTTACCTGTTACCTTCTACAGACACTCTGACTGGTCTACCTATATTTCATATTACCACAAAAGTCAGATCCAACTTACCACACATCACTAGAAAAAACAAAACCAAACCCACTGCCAGTGGAGTTGGATCCGACTCATAGCGACCCCTCCTTGGGTTTCTGAGGCAGTATCATTACGGAAGTAGATTGCTCAACCTTCCTTCCGAGGAGTGGCTGGTGGGTTTGAACCCCCAGCCCTCTGGTTAGCAGTCAAATGCCTTAGGCACTACAGCCACCAGAGCTCCTACACACGCCACTGTTGTTGTTGTTTGCCGTGGAGTCGGCCCCGACTCATAGCGGACCCCTCCTTGGGTTTCCGAGTGGCTGGTGGGTTTGAACCACCAGCCTTCTGGTTAGCAGTCAAGTGCTTTTAGCCACTATGCTACCAGAGCCACTACTCACTATAAAATACTATATAGCAGTGAAAACGAATAAACTACCTATGAAATTACTAACCCAAAAAAGAAATACAATATGTTATGGAAAATTAAAAATGTATTTTCCTTTATCATCTCTTCCAAACCCAGTTTCTCTAAGCTATTTTTCTTGCCAGTTTTCCAGTTAGGCAGCAGCTCACTGCCAGCTCGGGTGTGTAAAGTACACGGAGGGTGGAGGCGTGGCGGAGGCGTGGCGGAGCCGCAGAGGGCCGCAGCTCCGTCCTGTTTCATTGGCTTTCGGGCCGGAAGCTGCGGAGAGTTCCCTACTGCGCATGCGCTTCTCACACGTGCTTCCAGAGCACCGCCTCTACGGCTCTGAGCCTATGTGGGCTGACCCACATCATGCTGCGGATTTCGCCTCTTCGGCTGCTATGGTGCACCCGGTCCAGTAGGGTCTCGCTCCTGAAGGTCTTTGGCTCACGGCACTACGGTTCGTGCCCTCTTGGTGTCGGCAATGAGGTCCGCGAAGGGCGCGCCTACTTCACGACGCCCATTTTCTACGTTAACGCGGCGCCACACATCGGGCACCTGTACTCTGCTCTACTGGCGGACGCCCTTTGCCGCCACCGTCGTCTCCGGGTTCCCGTTGCCTCCGCCACGCGATTCTCCACTGGCACTGACGAACACGGCCTGAAGATCCAGCAGGCGGCAGCCATTGCGGGCTTGGCCCCGGCCGAGTTGTGTGACCGAGTCTCTGCCCAGTTCCAGCAGCTTTTCCGGGAGGCTAATATCGCCTCCACCGACTTCATCCGCACTACCGAGGTGCGGCATCGCCTGGCTGTGCACCATTTCTGGGAGGTGCTGAAGGCCAGGGGTCTGCTTTACAAAGGGCTTTATGAAGGTTGGTATTGCGCTTCGGACGAGTGCTTTCTGCCTGAGGCCAAGGTCACCCGACAGCAGGGCCCGTCCGGGGTTGCGTGCCCTGTGTCTCTGGAGAGCGGGCATCCCGTGTCCTGGACCAGGGAGGAAAACTACATTTTCAGGCTTTCCCAGTTCCGGGAGCCGGTCCGGCGGTGGCTGCGGGACGACCCTCAGGCCATCACTCCCGAGCCATTCCATCATGCAGTTCTTCAGTGGCTAGAGGAGGAGCTGCCCGACCTATCTGTCTCCCGCAGGAGTAGCCAGTTGCACTGGGGCATTCCGGTGCCTGGGGACAACTCGCAGACCATCTATGTTTGGCTGGATGCCTTGGTCAACTACCTCACTGTGATAGGTTATCCGGATGCTGAGTTCAAATCTTGGTGGCCTGCTACCTCTCATATAATAGGCAAAGACATTCTCAAATTCCATGCTATCTATTGGCCTGCCCTCCTCATAGGGGCTGGCATGAGCCCTCCACGTCGCATCTTTGTCCACTCCCACTGGACAGTCTGTGGCCAGAAGATGTCCAAGAGCTTGGGCAATGTGGTGGATCCCAGGACTTGCCTTGACCGCTACACTGTGGATGGCTTCCGGTACTTTCTTCTTCGGCAGGGTGTCCCCAACTGGGACTGTGACTACTATGATGAAAAAGTGGTTAAGTTGCTGGACTCGGAGCTGGCAGATGCCTTGGGAGGTCTCCTGAACCGATGCACTGCCAAGCGAATAAATCCATCTGGGACTTACCCGGCCTTCTGCACTGCTTGCTTTCCCAGGAAGCCAGGGTTGGTGGCGCCAATGGTTCGTGCTCAGGCAGAGGACTATGCTCTGGTGAGTTCAGTGGCCTCTTTGCCCAAGCAGGTAGCAGAGCACTATGATAACTTTCAGATCTATAAGGCTCTGGAGGCAGTGTCCAGCTGTGTTCGGCAGACTAATGGCTTTGTTCAGAGGCATGCACCATGGAAGTTGAACTGGGAGAGCCCAGTGGATGCACCCTGGTTGGGTACTGTGCTTCATGTGGCCCTGGAATGTTTGCGAGTTTTTGGAACTTTGCTCCAGCCAGTCACCCCAACTCTAGCTGACAAATTGCTCTCCAGGTTGGGGGTCTCTGCCACAGAGAGGGGCCTTGGAGAGCTCCATTTCTTGTCTCGATTCTATGGACATCCTTGTCCTTTTGAAGGGAGGAGGCTTGGACCTGACACTGGGCTCTTATTTCCAAGACTGGACCAGTCAAGGATGTGGATGGTAAAAGCCCACAGGACCTAGAAACTCAGTTTTTATTGGCATGTGGTAAAAAAGTTAATGTGTTACTTTTATGTTTTGCATTTTCAGGAAAGTTACACTAGTGTTTTCTCAAAGGGTTGCATCACATGAGCACATAAACTATGTCCCTGTGAAAAGAGGTTTGTAGTCAGTCAGGTTCTTAGTGCTCTGTGCCCATTAACCACTGTCTTTGCACACCAGTGTCACTAGGATGCCTCCAGGGGGAAGATGGGTTAGAGAAGACATTGTGAAATACTGTTCTTTCTCATTGGGCCCCTTCCAAACTACAATTATGCTATTTGCCCAGGTTACCTCTCATGGCTTTTATTTTCATTGGCCTAACCTCTGCTTCTTGGGCAAATTAATGCAGTAACTCCTTGTATTGACAGTGGGGGTTGGAGGGTGTGCTTTTATCTCACCTTTTCCCAGAGTAGCCCTTTTGTTATATATATTGGGTATCCTGTTAAAAAGAGGTTCTATTATTAAAACTTTCCAAACAAATCCTAGACAAGAGGGTTTTTGTTTATGTTCATCCCATGCTTTTAATTCCTATACCATGACTCCCTAATTTTTTTTTAATAGTCCAGTAGTTTTTGTAACATTACGTTTCAACCAGTAGATGGCTCTAGTCTCACACATACAAATCCTTAACATCGTGGTTTCAGAGTATTTGTAATAAATTACTTTTCTGTGTTCTAATTTTGCAGACCTTTCAATTTTTATTGCTTTCCTTGGAATAAGGGATAACTTGTTTGCAACCACTGCTGTTTTAACAGAAAACAATTAAAAAAAATCAGAATCCTCATTCTTTTTCAAATGACTGAAAATGACATTTAGACTAGTAAGTACATCACATTTGAGTATGATAAAACTATAAGACTCTCTTGAAATATTTTGTATGTTTAAAAATCTTAAGCTTCAATAACAGGTTACAGGGATGATAAATGTGTAAATAGTTCAAAAGGGAATTATTTTCTTCATCTCTTAGAGCCTTAATTTTGTTATTCACATGCATAATTTATCTTATATGACTTTTTTGGTAATAAATAATAGAAACTGTTATGGTTATTATAAATGTGGATACATTTACTTTCAAGTTTTGTTGATTTTACGTCTTTCCCTTTTAATTTAATAAAGTTTAAAGTTTATAAGTACCTTATTCAGGCCTGTTCTGTTGTAGTTGTTGAAGGGGATGATGAAGGGAGGAAATGATCAGTGCTCCAGGAATTTCAAACTGGATTTAGTGATATCTCCAAGGCTCCATAAGAGAACATCACAAAGATGTTGTTAAGGTATCAGTTTATACAATAACTACAACACTAAAGCTAGTGTTCTATCTCATAGGTGACTGCACAGTTAGACCAGAGTTTACAATGAGAACTTGCCTTGAAATATCCATTCTAAGCATGGTAGTAAGCAGGGAGGGCTCACTATGAAGTAAACTATTATGCTAGTAGTTCCCTCACATTTATCCTAGGTGCTACCATTCAGCACCAGAGTTTTACTGTTGCCTGGAGACGTTGCTTGGAAAAGAGTGCTTGCAGGAATTATAAAGGTAGAAGAGTTTCAACAAATGCTTCTTCAGAGCCTGTATTCTTCATAGATATCCTGGACTTTACATGTGACATATTCCAATTACCTGCTTAGATTACTAGGGCAGATTACTGGGTGATAGGGTGGGATGTAGTTATCTTTTAGGATTGGATAGGGCAGAGAGTGGTGAAAAATGGGATATGCTTACCTAGTAACAAGAAAACAGACTTGGAAAACTGGTGAAATGATAACCTCAGCCCCTTGAATGCCCTTAAAGCAGTCTTACAGTTCTTATCATGGATGGAGAGAGAATTATCATTTTCCCCTTGAGTGATCTTTCCCATGGCCTAGTGCTGGTTAGTACACTGGACCTTGGTTTGCTAGAGGATGTTAATGGGGTTCCTCTTGTGCAGCTTATCATTTGTGCAGGCACTTAACTGGCTGTCAAGAATATTTGTGGTACCAGAGGGCACAAGAAAATAGGGGCACCCAGATAAGAGAGGGTATAAATTATGATAGGTATTTTGAGTGCGAGAGTGTGCTAAATTGCTAACTTCTAGGGTTGTATGGAAGGTGGACCAGTTGGGTTCTCTATAGAAAGCACAACATGTAAAAGAAAGATTCTGTGGGTACTGAGTTGATATGCTTGATTTGATCCAGCAGGTTAGGAATGGCCAATGGAGAACAGGTAAAACTTAAAACTAAAAGGTATGTGCTTCGAAGAGAGGAGATCTTAACCACTTCTGGGAGAAGAAAATTTGTAGCATGCTCAAACAGGTGGACCCCTTGGCCTGTCCTACTATGATTATTCGAGGATACAGTTGTATAAGTAGACTGTCCAGACTGTCACGGGGCATTTGGCCATCAAAACTTGAAGGTGACTTTAATGAAAGAAATTCTATTCCCAAGTAAGGTAATTGACTTTTACTGGGGTCAGCTTTCGGTAGAGGTTTTCCTGAGGATTATATTCTCAGGTTTAGGGTTCTTCTGAGAAAGAATCCCCCTATTCCAGAACTGTTAATACCTTATCTGGTATCCGTGAATTCTTGACCACAAAGAAGTTTTCCCCAAATAATACCCTTTTGGCTCTCAAATACTCATTTTGGAATATTTCCTGGAGGCAGTGTTTTAGGAGGTGATAGAAGATTGCCTAGCTCAGGTGTTCATGGGATGTCCTGTTACTACCTAGCTGCCATTTCAGTAGATTACTATATATGAAATCATGAAAGAAGTTGTGGGCAGTATATTTTAAATGGCACCATTATATACTGGAGGTCCATTCCACAAGTGAACATAGATTAGGCACCTCAGAAGTCTAACCTGTGATTATGTGGAGGTCAAGTGTAGGCAGGAACAGCAAATAGGCACAGTCTCTAAAGTTTCATTGAAACCTCAGTTATTCTGTAAATAGGCTTCATTTTTTCTTGAAACACCTATGGACTCTGTAGGGCCCATAAACATCCTGATAAATTGAATGTTAAGTTGATGTCAAAGTACTTGAGAAAAGTCTTAAGTTGGAACATGGTCTGTGAGGCACAAGGTCTTTTGCACAGTTGCAAAGATGTTACTTTGAGGAGTAAGGTACACCTGACTCAAGCCTCAGTTGCCTCTCATGCATGCAAAAGCTGGACAATGAATAAGGAAAAGCAAAGAAGAATTGATGTGTTTGAATTATGGTATTGGTAAAGAATATTAAATGTACCATGGACTGCCAGAAGAATGAATAATTCACCTCAGAAGAAGTGCAGCCAGAATGCTCCGTAGGAGTGAAGATGGCGAGACTTCATCTCCCACACTTTGGACATGTTATCAGGAGGGACCAGTCCCTGCGAAGTCATGCTTGGTAATGTACAGGGTCAGGGAAAAGGAGGAAGTCCCTTCAATGAGATGACACAACATACAGCTCTTCACTAGGAAGTTTTGAAACCCAGGTGAAGCCAGTAAGTCGTTAGGTTGTGGTCCTCTGATTAGTATAGCTCATAACCATGAAGTAGCTTGGGCAGCAGGTGACAGAACCAAGAATTCAAAAGTCTTCTTCTTGGGTATCAAAGTCGGAATGGTTTTCTGGACCTCTGACTGCCCTATCTCTACCAGGTATGTAGTGGCAGTATTGGTCTGCATTGGTGTACACTTGAATTGTGGGAAAGCCAGGCTTACTGGCAACAATTTGGTCCATAAAGCTGCTATATGCTCCTCGATCCATAACTCATTCTGGAGGCAATTCTCTGCTATTTGAAGTTCTACCAGAATATAAAAAACTCTTATTAGTGAGGTCTTATTTATATAAGCCTTAGTAGGTCTCTGTTGTGGCTTTTGCTAAAGAGTGAATAATATCCACGTCAATCCAACAGAAGACAGGAAGGAAGAAAAAACAACAACAACAACAACAACAAGGCATATATATATAACCAAAGGAAAGCTGGTATAGCAATATTAACATTGTTGTTGTTGTTGTTGTTATGTGCCGTCGAGTCAGCCCTGACTCATAGCGACCCCTCCTTGGGTTTCCGAGGCAGTATCACTACGGAAGTAGGATTGCCCAACCTTCCTTCCGAGGAGTGGCTGGTGGGTTTGAACCGCCAGCCTTCTGGTGAGCAGGCAAGTGTCTTAGCCACTATGCTACCAGAGCTCCCAATATTAACATTAGGTAATCTAAAATTGAAGGGGAAAACTATTACTAAAGATAAGTGGGACTTAATATAAAAGGAACAATCCAACATCAAGTTACAACAATTACAAACTTTTATGATCTAACATAGCCTCAAAATATAAAATGCTAAAATGGAAAATTACAAGAGATGTTCAAGTCCACAAAAACTGAAATTGCAACTTATGTGTCTACAGCCTAAAGAAACCATGCAGTGAAAAAGTAAAATTATCTCCTACTAGACATTAGCAGGAGCTTTGGTGGCATAGTGCCTAAGGCATTTTACCGCTAACCAGAAGTACTCCTGGGAAGGAAGAATGGGCAATCTACTTCTGTAGTGTTACCCCCTCGGAAACCCAAGGAGGGATCGCTATGAGTGGCATCCAACTCGATGGCAGTGAGCTGCTGCTGCTGAGACATTAGCACTTCAGGCTTTTTAATGTTCACTATCAAAAGTATCATCACTGCTGAATGTAGGAAAAAAAATAAATAACAGCAGCAAGGTCTTTTCCATGCATGCCTTTGTGAATGTAATAACTTTCTTTTTATAGTGATGTCAGCCAAATATACTTGCTCAGTAAGTCCTCTGTGAGGTTAAAAGGGGAGAGGCCAAAGGCCATAATTTTTCCAATTTTTAGTTCAGTGAAAAGTGAAAATGAAGGGAGAAAACCAACAGTTCTTTGTGTTCTCTCATTTACTTTCCCATCAGTGCAGTGAGGTAGGTATTATTTTTTCCCTGTATAACTGACAAGAAACTGTTGCAACGACTCAGTAGCTTGGCCAGGGTTATACGCTTGTAAAACAGGAGAGTCTAGACTCAAACTTGTTTTGATGATGAAGGTTTAGCACCTCCTTTAGCCTTCAATATAAGGAACTCTGGTGGCGCAGTACCTAAGTCACTTGACTGCTAACCAGAAGATTGGCAGTTCAAACTCACCAGCTGCTCTGTGGGAGAAAGAGGAGACAATCTACTTCTGTAAAGATTTACAGCCTTGGAAACCAAATGGGGGTAGCTATGAGTTGAAATTGACCCAATGGCAGTGGTTTGGTTTTGGTTTTTAGCAAAAATACCATGATAAAGTATACTGTATTGTTATGCAAACAATACATATATTATATGGTTTTTACCAACTTTACACACTACACCACCTCCATGCATTCTTTTTGTAAGCACTATATATGTGGGTGAATTATTAACATGGGCATGTTATTTGCAAAAAACAGTGTACTGAAGGCATTGCTTTAAGTATTGTGGGAAGAAGTCGTATAATCAGATCCAAAGAGCTGAAGATGAGAAGTCCAAATAAGAATACTTAGTTGAAATATATCAATTAGTGTTTCAAGATAAGAAATTAGCTTCTTGATAGATTAAGGCGCCCTGTTGGCATAGTGGTTACCATGCTTGGCTGCTGATCAAAAGATTGGTGGTTGACTCTACCAGCCAATATACAGGAGAGATGTGGTAGCTTGCTTCCATAAAGATTTACAGCCTTGGAATCCCTGTGGGGGCAGTTCTGCTTTTTCCTATAGGGTTGCTAGGAGTTGGAATCAACTTTTTGCCAGTGGGTTTGGTTTTTATTTTTGGATAGCTAGATTATGAAGCTGATGAGTGAGTACCCAAATAGAAACTTAGAAAAACATACTTATCTAATAGGTATATTTCTCTTTTGCTTTCAATAGCTTCCTTTATATCCTACACCTGCTTACTTGTGCTGGTGCTAATTGTTAAAATTCTGAGTAATTCTGTAGTCTCTGTTTTTCTTTTCCCTTAAGGTTATCTTGTTTCTTATTTTCAGAACAGTGTTCCAAATTCTAGAATCCACCCGTTCTCTTCTAAGTCATACATTCATGAATCTAAGTATTTTGAAATGAGGCTTTACTAAATAATACTTTAAATATACATTTATCGGTAAACATGAAAACATATCAATATTCGAAAGTTTTATTTGAATTAGCTATTATAGTAACAAAGTCAGAGAATTTTATTAGAGGTCACAAACACTGAAACTTTTTCATTTCATACATACAGTGTTAATACAAATGAACTTATTAGTAAGACTCATATATTTTACTAACAATTTAAGTTCTATGAAGTTACTGATCATTTATTGCTGTATTCTTATGATACCTTTCCTGATAAGCCTGCAGAAACCAGGTTAAATAACCTTTGACTCTATTCAGTTACTAAAACAAATACCAGTCTATTAGCTAAAATGTCACATATTAGATAATACCCTATAAACTATATCTCATATGACTGTGAAGACATGTTCTAACTTCCCCAAATTGAATGGAGACTTCATGATGAATCACATAAAGAATACTCATTGTCATATTTTACATTTTTTAAAAATGAAATATAGCTGGTATGTTGAGCATGGGCTACACTTTGAAGAAGTGTGATGAAACCTATTTAAAATAGGTCTCTTGCTATAATTTTAAATGTATTTTTAAAATGTATCAAAAGGTATTAAAGTCCTTGCTACCTTGTAAGGCTACAACAACTTACATATTTATTCTATATTTTAAATAATTTATTCAGAACTCTGTTTAAATGCAGGTAGTATAGAGTGCATAATTAGCAAGGCATGATAGATGCTTTTTCAGTTTTTTTTCAACAGTAAATTATGACTTAGAGAACCAGACTGATATATCATAAAATGTGTTCTATATAGCGTATTTTAGATTATCTTTAAAAACCAGTTACTAAAGGAATCTAGAAAGGTTTTCATAAAGTAAAGACTCTTCAATCCTGGTAAACTGAAATTACTACATTAACTTTGTATATTTAAATTTCTATGAAACTTATTCATAAAAAAGGCACAGCCTTAACACTCTACATTTTACATAGAAAGCAAAATATTTCAGCTCTGAGGTCTGTTTGATTTTATAACTAATTACTGGAATGCAATTAAATAAATAGACTTACAGTGTATAAGAAGGTTATTTTGGATAAGAAAGAAAGTAGTACTAAAATAAATTGAAAAATATTGAAAATATGTAAGGTTAATTGAATGGAAGCTGATGGTTGGAATTTCATACCATTTTAAGAATTGGAAGGAGTATTTTTGTTTATATATAAAGAAAATATTAACAATCATATGACATTGTCTGATATAGTATAAAGAGTAATTGTTAATTAATAATTCTGAAAGTAGAGAGTTTTTTCTTATTAAAATGTCCACATAAAAATCAGCCTGTAGGAGATAACTGATGACAATTTTAAAATAAAACCTTTTTGGATGTAACTGATGTCATAAAATTAGTTTTCTAACCTATGGAGAATATATAGCACTTCTTATTTCATAATCTGTGAAGACCATCTAAAAATGGAGTGCTGAGCTCTGGGGCATAAAACCAAAATAAATACATTAACAGTGTAACTGAGTGTGAAAATTAGGAAATCAATGTTATCTCAGACAAAAGGAAAAAAAAAAAAACCACAACACACACACAGGAAAAATACTGAAAACTTACTGTTTAACATTGAGAGCAATGAGAAAGGGATTAGCCAAATTAAACCAAGTTATCAAATCCTATCATTGGCAAAAGTTTGTAGAAGAAGATGTTTGAATATTAATATGTGAAGATAGGTAAGTATGAGTTCAAGAGTTTTAAAGTAGCCATTCTCTAAAGAAAGGCACATAGCTAGGACAAAGGCATAAAAATCTATTTATTAAACATAGGATTTGTTGCAGAGTTTATTTTATCTTCATCTTTCCATTGGCACAGAAAATATTAGGAAATTAAATGTGTTATTATAATTGAAAGCCATTCTTACATATTTGAGAATGGCTTGTATAAAATAATCCTAAAGTTAACTTTGTCAGTCAGTATCTGGATATTTACGTAGGGCAGTAAAAATGTAAATGTATTAGGATTTTATTTGAATATTTTGCATAAAAGGTCAGACAGACACTAATAAGGCTTTTAGGAAGTTTCTTTTACATGTTGCTAAACATGTATTATCCAAGTTAATATTGTGTAGCTTTCTTTGTTTTGTTACCAAAGTTAGATATTTTAAAAATAAACATCCTAAATGATTGGCCTGAAACACATTGTGAATATTAAAATCATCTCAAATTGTTAATAATATTTTAAAATTATTATCCTTCTGATGTTTTCTTCAAAACACCAAAGAACAAAAAGGTATGCTTTTTAGGCAATACTTTTTATATTAATTAAATATTTCCTTTATATATTATCATTGGTCATTTCAGCACTATATGAGGCTAAGGCTGAGTGTTTAGTCTCTGTGTCTTTGTTCACTGTTATCATGACTTGCAGTTAAAAAGGACCTTATCAATTAAAAGCTAAGACACTGATCTTTTAAAAGATGATTTTGCTATTGTAGTTTTGTTACATTATCTATCAAATAAGAGCAAAATCTCACAATTTAAGTGAATTTTATTTTGGGGGAGTGCATTAGTGGATTTTCATACCACCTCAGTTCTTTTCTTTATATCTGGAGAGAAAAACAAAATAATATAATCTTCATATAATTGAAGGAAAGTAATATGGATGATAGGGCTGTACATCAATATATTTTTATAAAGACAGTAATTGCCTAAAACAAAGAAGATGAAAAAAACATTTCAAATGTAAATATTTTTTGAAACAAAATGCATTTACTCATGCACTCAAAATTTACAAAAGTTTTGGAGCAAAAATGCTTTTGTATACATTGAGTACACTTGAATAATAAACATAGGATTAAAATGTGCTGAAAACCCCAGACAAATAAGCATTAAATGATTGTTTCATGATCTTTTGTTTAGGGTTCTAATAACAGAACACCTAATCTTACAAACAACATGCTGTTTTCAAATAATTGTAGCAAAATATTTAAAAAGGTGGAGTGACTTTAGACTGTACCAAATATTCTTTAACATAACTATGTTATTATACTTTATTTCACAGCCTAAATATTTTTGCATAGAAATATTAAGATGATATGTCCAAAACCTACATCAGTGGACAGTTCATCATCCTTTATGAGACAGGTTAAAAAACTAACTTAAATTAGGTTATCTTCCTAGTATTATAAAAACACTGTGGTTTTTACTATATAATTCTTATTCTTGCTCAATAAAAGTGTAGAACAGTTCAGCTCTTGAAGTGGATGTGAAAATAAAATAGCAAAGACAAAAAAACTCTTTCCAAGTATTGTGTAATCAAATTTAAGTGGTAAACTTTCATGTAGTCGATTTAAATATTGTTCATCTATAATATGTTTTTATTGTTTTATTATTGGTCCAATCCCCTATAAAAAGAATTCAGTGTTTTCACAGGAGAATTTTGAGATATATATTAAACAGGCAGCATTTAAAGAAAAGTTAGTATGTCCATTTTTCAATTTTAAAAAGTTCTAGTTAGTATGGCATTTTATCATAACTTCCCTATAATGAAAAGGTAAAATATAACATGGGTAAATTTTATCCAATCAAGGAATTTTTTTGAAAAGCCTAGAAACTTCACAAACTAAGACCCAAGTGAAAGATAAAAAGGGATACTGACATTGTCACACCGTTAAGGGAAGAAATATATAGCCTATCTGACATAATATATGCAACGAAATCTTCTATGTGCTAAGGTATTAGAAGAAGCCTTATATTTCATATGTGAATGATAAAAGAGGACCAGTAACAGATATGGAAGTACTTTAAGTATGTTTCACAATAGTGTCAACTTTGGCCATAGTAAGTGGTATAAAATAAATGGTCATAATATGACAGATTTCTGGATATTATACAGATTCTTTTATATATATATAAATTATAGGAGCTCTGGTAGCGTAGTGCCGAAGGCACTTGACTGCTAACCAGAAGGCTGGTGGTTCAAACGC
>NW_006921589.1:37478819-37504059 GCF_000298275.1 Orycteropus afer afer | reverse complement strand
TATATATATATATGTATATATATGTATATATAAAGCATCAGCCAAGATTTCTAATTTAAACTTAGAGTTTGAAATGTCTCATCAAAAACATATAACATATACAGTGAAACCAAAATAATATGGGAACTAGAATTCTACATATATTATCCCCCAATATAGCATTTTCTTGAACTATATTGTATTACAAATAGCCTGTTGTCCTGTATATTCCGTATGCCCTATGACCATGTCTTCAAATATGAAATATATTGAATAAATCGGAAAAATTCAAACACCATGATGTTTTTAAGTGGTTGTATATGGGGTTATCATGTTGGTAAGATAGCCAGATGATGACTGAGTTTTTCAAACTTTATCAAGATATTTGTTGCTTTATAGATATACCTTTGTTCCATTTGTTAGAGATTATAAGTTTATGTTGCTTAAATATATATGAATTAATAAAGGAAACCATGATTTTATCCTGAAGCTCCAATATTCCCTTCTACTAACATTTTTTCAATTCCTTTAAATAGCAAAAAAACCCATTTAACCTTTAAGTACATCCAAAACCCTCTTATTTGTTACCAGACCACATACAGGGCTAGCTGTTTTCTATTATTGGATAAAATAGTTATCCAAGATTCTACTTAACAGAATCAGTAGAGGAAGATGGAGTTAAAAATGAATCCTCTGCTCTGAAATCTTTCCTAGGTTGAAAGTGTGGGCTTCGAGAATATCGAGGTTTCAAACCTACAGATGAAGGCTGAGAAAAGCTTCTTCTCACAGAATGTAACCTTGGTTCCTATTAAGAGATTTAAAGAAAATTAAGGTTTTAATGTACTTTAAATGGCTCTTATTTTATAATTACTTAAGGGAAAGATTTTAAAAATAAGATATTAATTGGGTCTGGATTCTGAGGATAGAGGATGTACTTTAGGAAATTTTCAGTGGAAAGAATCTTAAAACCTGCTGCTGATTGGGAGGCAACATAGGGCTAGATTATTAAGCTGTCTATAAAAAGAGGCTCACTAGGAGAGATCTGAGAATAGCCATATCTAGCGATATTTCTAAATTAGTGGGTTATGCGTCTATTGTGTCATCCCTGAACTTTGAGTAAAGATTTATTTAAAATAATATGTATTTAGTGATATACAAAATTAGAGTCAGATCTTATGGATGAGAAAGCAACTATCTAGAAAAATCAGGCAATTATTAATAAACTATTTCATGTCAGTAGAGCTTACTTTTTCTTACTGTTAAGTAAAACAGCTAATGAACAGACTGCGTTCCAACAGTGATTTTTATTTTAAACCATGGCAGAACATAGGGATTTATGTTTGCTGGAGATGTTGCTTTGCTCAAGACATTGAAAATAGGAAAGTTTCAACTAAGGCATCTGTATTGACTAAATGCCTACTTTAGAGCATCAAGAGTGTAGCCAAGTCCCTTTATCTAAAAACCCCATCATTTGCTCTGGCTGCTTTAAGTGATTTGAGTTTGAATGTATCTATGATTCAAAAAGAATTCAAGCATCAAGGAACATGAGTTTATGTCATAAAGCTGAATATGAAGTAGGACCTGGGCCAAATCAACTGCCAACCTCAATCTGACAACAGAAATTAAATAGTTAAGTGTTATAGTAGTCCTTTTAAAAATATAACTAGCAACTTATATATAATGAAAAGGAATGGTCTAAACTTTCTAAGATAAAAAATGAAATTTTTCTAAAGTGGCATGGTTGATTATATACAATTCTGATTTCCATGATTTGAGCACATATGTGACTCCGTTGACCTACCAAGACTCTGAAGATGTTTACGAACAATACAACAGCTTGTCAGTGGTGGAATAGGTAACTTAAAAAAATCAGGAATAAGTCACAAAAATGCATAATTTTTCTATGGCATATCAGATTTAGATACTTTTAGGGTTAAAGATGTTTAAAACTGTGCTATCACACAGAGTTTATTCATATCACATGTGGATCCTGTCATGTTACAAAATATTCTTCCACCAGAAAAGAAACACATTTATGAAATATTGTAAAGTAAGTTACAGATAGTTTATTCAAATCAGTATTTAAGATAATTTACTCCAGTGACACAGGCCCTTATTTAATCCTAGGTACTGCCACAATTCTTGAGCTAAGAAGACAATTATGATAATTCATTTATCTTAGAACCATACCAAGTTTTATCAGTATAAAAAGTGGCATGAGTTTGGTACTTGTGATTAGGGTGTAAAAAAGAAAACAAAACTAAAATTGTTAGTTTAATTCTTTCCCACGACAGCAAATACTACATCGAGGGGCTATACAAAGATGGATAAATGCCTATATTGTCGTTATTAGCAAGAAGAATGGAAAAGAAAGAAGAAAAACAACTAAAGTTTCATTTGTTTTTATTGGTGGACTTTATGCTTTCAAGAACATGTGGAGATGTGCTACGTTCCCCAAATAGAGAGAATAGATGGCACAGCCCCTATCAGAGGGATTAAAGTTTTTTTTGGATACTTTAGAAGCTCTTTCTAAGTGTTCTGTTACTTCTGGTATTTTCTAGAATTCTGGCTTGCACAATACTTTTTAGGAAAATTTTAATGAACAATCTAAAAAATTAGATGAAAGTTTAGGGTAAATGTTATCTACTACTTTTGTTGGGAAACTGATTCATAATCAGGTTACTTGATAAAAAGCATGATTAAATTATTTCATAGCTATCAATTTTAGAATTGAAATATTTTCTGATCTAGATTCCCATACGTTTAAGGGATTAGAATAGACGTTTATTTATATTAGGCCTAATTTTAGTGATTCAGTGAAAGATAGTCCATAACTTGCGGTTGGGAAACAAATTACTTCTGAAAGCATTTATGTTCTTGAAGGACCTCCTCCCAGCGTGACTCCATCTCTTGTCTCCTTATAGGTGACAGCTGATCACTTTATTACATGATGTTGTAGAAAACATTTAATCAGTATTCAGCAGTTCTGGGTTCTACCATTTAATAATAATGTTATCTTGGGTAATTCTCTTATTCTTATTAATAAAAAAACTGCCTACTTATTTCATAAAAAATAGTGTGTAAAAGGAGATAATATATGTGAACTGCTTGCAAATTGTAGGATCCTATATAAATATAAGGTGTTAATCTTGCCTTGGAATAATATCAAACCAACCAAATTCACTGCCATCGAATTGGTTCTGACTCATAGTGACCCCTTCCTTGGGTTTCCGAGGCGGTATCTCTACGGAAGTAGATTGCCCAGTTTCCTTCCGAGGCGTGGCTTGGTGGATTTGAACTGCCAGCCTTCTGGTTAGCAGTCAAATGCCTTAGGCACTATGCTACCAGAGCATCTAGGAATAATATAGTGGGTAAAAATATAATACTCCAAGTATGATTTTATAGTCAAAACATAGTGAAAACATCAAAAACAAAGTTAATATAATTTTTTATAAGGGTTATTATCATGGATTTTAAGAATTACTTAAAGCTTTTTTTGTAGATCTATGTCATTACTATATAGCAAATTTAGTTACACAGGGAAAGTTACCAAGACTTAAGATTAATATTTTAAGACTAATTCACAGTTATAGACTCAGTTTCCTCACGTATAAAATAAAGCATAATAGGATCTCTGAGATTCATTTCAGCCTAAGTTATATGATTTTATGATTTTATGTTTATAACACAGGGAAACAGGTTTATACCTAAACATAATTCAATCTCTTTATATATAGCTGTATTAATGGCTAAACTGCAAACCATAAAGCTTCAAGGGTTAAAGTAATAGAGGACTCCAGGTTTAGGCCTTATGACTTAATCTCTTTCTAGACTATACTTCTGGATCATAGTTTGTTACATTTACTTTGTAATTTATTAATAAGATTCTCTATGACCCAGTTTCCCCAGGATAGTTTTGGTTTACACCTATTATTAGAATTTTATTTTTTGAAAATAATTTTTTTAATAAAATAATTTTATAGGTTTATTAATGGTTGTACAGTGTTTAAAGCGCTAGGCTGCTAACTGAAAGGTCAGTGATTCCAATCCATCAGCTGCTCCTTGGGAGAAAGATGGGGAAATCTGCTTCTGTAAAGATTTACAGCCTTGGAAACCCTATTTGGCAGTTTCACTCTGTCTTATAGGGTCACTATGAGTCAGAATTGACAGCAACGGATTATTAATATGATAAAACTTGTTTGTCTATCAATAAATATATTAAAGATTATATAATTTATTTTCTGGTGCCTTCTTTCACTATTAAGTATCTCGATTTGGATGATAAATTATATGGTTATCCTGTATCATAAGAACTTGGGACAGAGATCAGCAGAATTAAGATTACTACCACAAGGAGCAACAGGGAAAGCAGAAGTTGATAAAAATCAGAAGATCCTGTCTATAGGTAAATTACCTTCATTTTTATAAAAGTGAGCAAAATAAGTCTCTTTGCTGCTCATCAGTAAAGGTGGGAGGGAGGAAGTATGTTTTGGTGAACCAAAACAAAATCAAACCCTTTGCTGTTGAGTCTATTCCAATTCTCAGCAACCCTGTAAGACAGAGCAGAATTGCCCCACAGAGATTCTAAAGCTGCAATCTTTATGTAAGTAGACTGCTGACATCTTTCTCCTGTGGAGCTGCTGGTGGATTGGAACAACTGACCATTTGGTTACCAAGTGAGCGCTTAACCATCGCCACTGGGGCTCATTGTGTTGGTGAACCCAAAAACCTCACTGCCCTTGAGTAGATTCCAACTCACAGCAACCTTCATAGGGTTTCTAAGGCTGTAAACCTTTATGCAAGTGGATTGCCTCATCTTCCTCCAGCGAAGCAGCTGGTAGGTTTGAACCACTGACCTTCTGGTTAGGAGCTAAATGCTTTACCTGCTATGCCACCAGAGCTCCTGTGCGTTGGTGAACAAGGACTCCTAATTTTGAGTCCAAAGGATATTTCAGAAACAACTTGTTAAACTAATACTCATATTAGAACTTGAAAGTCTCTGAGAATGTGGTATCTCTGAGAAAAGAAGTAGTTGAGTTCTTATACATGACCCTATTCAGACCCTATTTACAAGTCTGTCTTACTATAATAAAATGAACTGTATTTTATTAACAGTAGAGATGATTCTTTTGAAACTGTATGACCTAAGATTAGATCATATCAGTGAAAACTGTGTTGCCAGTTACCTTTACCTAAAACATATAAAATGTTTGGTTTGAAGGATGTTTAATAAAGAAAGAAGACCAAGTGAATGATTTATATGAAGAAGTGATCTTTAGAATGAATTTTGAATGTTTTCACAAATAACTCATCATTTTGAAGAAAATAAGGGTAGCTGAATCCACTGTGAGGAGTTCTGGTGGTGTAGTGGTTAAGGCATTTGGCTGCTAACCAAAATGCTGGGTGGTTTGCACCCACCAGCCGCTTTACAGGATGAAGATTTATAGCCCTGGAAACCATATGGGGCAGTTCTCCTCTGCCCTCCCTATAAGGGTGCTATGAGTTGGAATCTATTCAGTGACAGTGTGCTTTTTTGAGTCCACTGTAATGGGTATACAAAAGTGTAAGCAGAGGTGACAGTGATGTAGAAATTAATTTTCAAGAAGCAAATGTATGGATTAAATAAGTTGTGTAATGTCAGGTTTACATCCCAAATCATAATTAGAGTCATTGAAATTTCAACTTCAAAGAAATCCCTTTAAAAAACAAAGAAGCCATCCTCTTCAGCTTTCCAACCATTTTTCACATAATGGCATATCCATAAAATGATAAATATTCACACTGGCACACTGAGGTTAACAAAGGAGACTGACTGCACTGGAGGTGACTGACCTGGGCTGAGGGGATTGATAATATCTTGAAATATCTGCCCTTTCATGGCATGCCACATTCAGCATACCAGTTGAGAAGTTTGGGTCTATTGGAAAGTGGAGACATGGATCAAGACAAAGTGGACCTTCAGCAACTATGCATGAAGTTGAACAAGAGTAGGAAAAAAATCTAGAATGTTGAGTATTGATTGGCTAAGGAAAATAAGCCCAAGTGACTAATGTATATCATATTGAAAATATTTTCTGTGGATATAAAGTTCTTTTGGTACATGTTTTCTACTACCTGTAATAATTTCTGACATTTCCTTGGAGACCTCTAGTACTTCAGGAACTCTGCTGCATAAAGAAAATTTAAGATTCTATATACGTAATTTTGATAAATAACATAAGTAGATTTACTGAATTCTCCATTGCAATTTTTAATGGTGTTATTAAAATAACAAAGTATTTTTTTCCCTTGGGAGGTGGGGAGAAGAATTTAAATTATGTCTTAAATATCATCAACACAGAGAAAAATAAATAGATATAATCTAGTTCTTTAGGAAAGCATCAGTTAAACATTTGATGCAAAAAGGGTTAAACCTTAAAAAAGGATTTCAGAATTTTTCATTTATCACAAATAAGACAGTCATTTGCCCTTAACTAAAACTAGAAGGTTCACAGAATTCTAATCCATTAATTACATGTGGAAGTTTATCAGTTGCTTGCTTTATATTTTATATAAGGGATTGAATATCTGGTAGTTAAGCTACAACCACCTACCTGTTAAAAACAAGAACCTGTCTGTAGCTTCAGGTCCTTAATCCACACATGCAGAATGGGTGCCACATTGCTTGTTAATAAGTGATACTAAAATGATATTGTCTGTCTAATCAATATACATATGCGTACTTACATGTTGTTGTTGTTGTTGTTGTCAAGAGGTGCCAGCTCCGATTCATAGTGACCCTATGTACAACAGAACGAGAAACTGCCTGATCTTGCACCATTCCCACAATCCTTGCTGTGCTTAAGCTCATCATTGCAGCCACTGTATCAATTCATCTCATTGAGGGTCTTCCCTTTCTTTGCTGACCCTTTACTTTACCAAGTACCATACTTTACCAAGTATGATATCCTCCTCCACGGAATGGTCCTTCTGACAACATGACCAAAGCAGGTGTGATGAAGTCTGGCCATTCTCGCTTCTAAGGAGCATTCCAGCTGCACATCTTCCAGGACAGCTTTGTTTGTTCTTCTGGTAGTCCATGGCATTTTCAGTATTATTTGCCAACACCACAATTCAAAGGCATCAACTCTTCTTCAGTTTTCCTTATTCAGTGTCCAGCTTTCACATGTATATGAGGCTATTGAAAAAACCATGGCTCATGTTAGGGGCACCTTAGTCTTCAAGTGCTATCTTTGCTCTTTAACAGTTTAGAGAGGTCTTTTGCAGCAGATTTTCCCAGTGCAATATGTCTGATTTCTTGACTGATGCTTCCATGGTGTTGACTGTGGGTCCAAGTAAAATGAAATCTTTGACTTCAATCTTTTCTCCATTTATCACGATGTTGCTTATTGGTCCAGTTGTGAGGATTTTTGTTTTCTTTATGTTGAGGTATAATCTATACTGCAGACTGTAGCTTTTGATCTTTATTAGTAAGTACTTCAGGTTATCTTCATTTTCAGCAAGCAAGGTTGTGTCATCTGAATATCGCAGTTTGTTAATGAGTCTACCTTCCAATCCTGATACTATTTTCTTCATATCGTCCAGCTTCTTGGATTATTTACTCAGCATACAGATTGAATAAGTATGCTGAAAAGATACATCTTTCCTGATTTTAAACCGTACAGTGTCCCCTTGTTGTGTTCGAATGACAGCCTCCTGGTCTATGTACGGGTTTCTGATGAGCACAATGAAGTGTTCTGGAATTCCCATTCTTTGCAATGTTATCCATAATTTGTTATGATCCATACAGTCGGATGCCTTCACATAGCCAGTAAAACACAGGTAAATATATTTCTGATATTCTTTGCTTTCAGCCGAGATCCATCTGATATCAGCATCAGCATCTGATATCCCTTGTCCGACATCCTCTTCTGAATCCAGCTTGGATTTCTGGAATTTCCCTGTCAATATACTTCTGCAACTGTTTTTGAATTATCTTCAGCAAAAGTTTACTTATGTGTGATATTAATGATATTGTTCAATACTTTTCACATTTTGTGGGATCACCTTTCTTAGGAATGGGCACAAATATGGATCACTTCTAGTCAGTTGGCCAGGTAGCTGTCTTCCAAAATTCCTGGCATAAATAAGTAAGCACCTCCAGCACTGCATCTGTTTGTTGCAACATCTCAATCAGTATTCTGTCAATTCCCGGAGCCCTGTTTTTCGCCAACTCCTTCAGTGCAGTTTGGACTTCCTCCTTCAATACCATTGGTTCCTGACCATATGCCACCTCCTGAAATGGCTGAATGATGACTAATTCTTTTTGGTGCAGTGACTCCCTGTATCCATTCCATCTTCCTGTGATGCTTCCTGCATCATTAAATATTTTGCCCATATAATCCTTCAATAGTGCAATTTGAGGCTTGACTTTTTTCTTCAGTTCTTTCAGCTTGAGAAATGCCAAGTGTGTTCTTCCTTTTTTGTTTTCTAATGCCAGGTCTTTGCACATTTCATTATAATAATTGACTTTGTCTTCTCAAGCTGCTCTTTGAAATCTTCTGTTCAGCTCATTAATAATTTCTTCCATTTGCTTTAGCTACTCTCCATTTAAAAGCAAGTTTTAGAGTCGGTTCTGACATCCAGTTTGGTCTTCTCTGCCTTTCCTTCCTTCCTTTCTTTAATGACCCTATGCTTTCTTCATGTATGATGATTTTGATGTCATCCCACAACTTCTCTGGTCTTTCATCATTGGCGTTCATTGGGTCAAATCTATTCTTCAGATGGTCTCTAAATTCAAGTGGGATATAATCAAGGTTGTATTTTGTCTCTCATGGACTAATTTAATTATTTTTCAGGTTCAATTTGAACTTGCATATAAACAATTGCTGGTCTGTTCTACAGTCAGCTCCTGTCTTAGTTTTAACTGATGATATTGAGCTTCTCCATCACCTCTTTCCACAGATGTAGTCGATCTGATTACTATGTATTCAGTCTGGTGAGGTCCATGTGTATAGCCACTGTTTTCTACTGTTGAAAAAAAGTTTTTGCAATAAGTAAGTCTTTGGTCTTGCAGAATACTATCCTATGATCTCCAGTGTCATTTCTATCACCAAGGTCATATTTTCCAATCACCAGTGCTTCTTTTTTGTTTCCAACTTTGACATTCCAATCACCAGTAATAATCAATACATCTTTATTGCATGTTTGGTCAATTTCAGACTGCAGAAGTTGGTAAAAATTTTCGATTTCTTCATCTTTGGCTTTAGTAGTTGGTGTGTAAATTTTAATAATAATTGTATTAACTGGTCTTCCTTGTAGGCATATGGATATTATTCTATCACTGACAGCATTGTATTTCAGGATAGATCTTGAAACATTCTTTTTGATGATGAATGTGACACCATTTCTCTTCGGCTTGTTATTCTCAGGATAGTAGACCATATGATTGTCTGATTCAAAATGGCCAATACCAGTCAATTTCAGCTCACTAATGCCTGGGATCTTTATGAGTTCCATTTCATTTTTGACAACTTTCAATTTTCCTAGATTCATACTTTGTACATTCCATGTTCTGATTATTAATGAATGTTTGCAGATGTTTCTTCCCATTTTGAGTTGTGCCCCATCAGCAAATGAAGGTCCTGAAAGTTTTACTCCATCTACTTCATTAAGGTCGATAGCCACTCCTCAAAAGGAAGATGGGACAATTTACTTCTGTAGTGATACTGCCTCGGAAATCCAAGGAGGAGTCGCTAATGAGTCGGGTCCGACTCGACAGCACATAACAACAACAACAACAACAACATACTTTAATGAGGCAGCTCCTCCTCTGTCATATTTTTAGTGCCTTCTGACTGGAGGGGCTCATCTTCTGGCACTGTTTCAGATTTGTTTCATGGCTACTCATGAAGTTTTCCAGTAATATATCAGACAGTTTTCACTGCTATTCATAAGGTTTTCATTGGTCAATTCTTTGAGAAGTGGATGGCCTATCCTTCTTCACAGTCTGTCTTAGTCTGGAAGCTCTGCTGAAACCTGTCCACCACTGGTGACCCTGCTGGTATTTGAAATTCTAGCCTCACAGCAACACAGAACATGGAAAGCACCTCAGTATGACAAACTGACAGACGAATGGTGTATTATACACACACACACACATATGTATACATACACATACAAATACACACACAGGATAAAAGAAAGCTCTACTGTCCATGACATGTATATGAAAGAATTTTACTAGAGATTACTACATAGCTTCAAATTTCAGATGACCCAGATTATATTCAACTAGACTTTCAAATCAGGATGAAAGATACTTGCAGTTGTATCCCAAAGAGCATCTGAAATTCACACACTGTGAGATACTGAAAGATGACTTGGGACAGAGAATATTTCTACACATGTATTTACATATGCTGCAAATATATCCATGTAGTAGAGTATACAAGTTGCAAAGTTATGAAAAATTCTTAGCTATAACCAAAAACCCCGAGGGAGGGAGTTGCTGGGCCTAGGGACTCAGACTATAGTCTAAGGGGGATATCAAGTTCATTTAGCACAACATAGTGCACAATGTTCTACATTCTACTCTGGTGAGTAGCATCTGGGTTCTTAAAAGCTTCCCATTGACCATCTAAGGTGCAACTATTGATTTCTCCCTGTCCAGAGCAAAGAAAAGTGAAGAAAATCAAAGGCACATGCAAACAATTAGTCCAAATGAGTAATGGGCCATGTGACTCTCAGCCTCCATGACCCTGAGACCAGAAAAATTAGATAGTGCCTGGCTACCACTTTGATTCCTCTGAAAGAGATCACAGTAGAAGGTCCTGATAGAGTGTAAGAAAAATGTGGAACAAAACTCAAAATCATGAAAAAGACCAGGCTTATGGGTCAGCTAGAGACTGGTGGATCCCCCAAGACTATGGCCCTTGGTCATCCTGGAACCTAACTCACTCCAGTAGCTAAATTTTCAAAAACAATGGAGAGGTCTACAAGATAAGCAGTAACTCTAGGAAGGTACACACTCCTTAGAGCAAACAACCATTTGAGATAAAAAAGGCAGCATTTGTGCAAAGACAAACTTTAGAAGACAGGCAGGGTTAAGAGAGGAGGAGGAAGGGAAATGAGAAACAGGTAGGAACAGGAAGGAGTGATTGAGGGGACTGCAGTCAATGACATGAAATAAAATGTGTGTGAGTTGTTGAATGGAAAACTGATTTGCTCTGTAAACTTTCACCTAAATCACAATAAAAAGTTAAAGAAAACTAAAAAATAAAGAAAGATGAACTTGGAATTTTTTTTCCCCCAAATGCGTCATGTGATACAGTGAAAGTACAATCATTATTATAAATACTTTAAGTCCCATCATATGGAGAAATTACCTGAAATAATTTATAGCTTAGAATAGATGCTTTGAGAATATGAGTCTGTCAGATGCAGTATAAAATGTCTACATATCATTATTACTAGGGTTGCACTTATGAAATCCTTTAAGCAAACAGAATAGTTTTTTTGAAATAAAGAATAAGACATATATACAAAAGGATGCATATCAACTAACATATCCTTCCTAGTTTTAAATGATCTTTAGGATTTTGTCACAAAGGTAACTCTCTGCCTGATCATCACCTAAAATTTCCTTTTATTATATATATAAAGAAGAATTGTTAAAGAGGATTAAAGGATAAAATACTCTGTTTAAGCAAAAGTTATCTCTGTACATTCTTTATTCATTATTTTGGAGTGCTCACTGTTCTTTTTAGGAAATTGTGAGAAACTTGGTACTTTAAGAGTAGCAATGAGTTTAGAAATTGAAGGAAAGAAGCTGTGAAAGCCAAGAATGACACTCTTAAGTATGAGTTAGCTGTATTTAAGTTGGATTCCTTAAGCCAGAACATCTTTCTTCATACTGCTGAATTTTTCCATGTTACATTATACTTTTGAAAATTCTATCAAATTAGACTAAGCCTTTTGGGTTAGTAGGCATTCTCTAGGGTCTGCAAAAACTTAGAGAAATTCTATCTGAAATAGAAAACAGATGTTCCTTAGAATGCAAGTAGCCAGAGGAAGGAAGAGCCAGAATGAAGGAAGGTCTTTCTCAAAGTCAGCATTATTATTCAGCTTTTATTATTGATTCAAAAAACAAGGATATGGTACTTGGAGAAAAAGTTGGAAAGAAGATATTCAGGGGGGTTGACAGAGAATTCGTCTCAGATTGAAAGAGAAGACAAGTGGTAGGTTTAAGGAATTAATGGGATAGGAAAAATATAGTTTGATTTCTAGTCTGGAATTTTCCAAAGGAAAAACTTGCTTTTTGTGCATTCTGAAACCTATCAAAAACAAGGATTTAGAGATAATGTTACAAAACTTGTCAATGGTAGTTAATGGGATGAAAAATAAATGCCAGAACTTTGAAGCAGGTTACTTTGAAGGCTTTATGTTTCTGGGCAGACACTTGACTTTTTAAAAAACAAAATAACAAGAAAAAACTACCATCTCTTCAAAAGTTTTTATTTTCCCCATGAAAGAAAACGCTTAGAGATGTGTTTAAGCCTTGTTATCACACGAAGGAAGAACTAGAGAAGAAAAAATGTCTAATTCGAAGGACTTTCTTACTACAAATTTTGTCTTCAGGCCTAAGGGAATACCTGAATTTTGTAGGTACATTCCAAAAAATTCTGAAGATCTAAGGCCCTCCAAATTTTCTGAGGAACAAAGTACAATAGGTAAAAGGGCTGGAGAGAGGGGAGGACTCTTGAAGAGGGGAGGAAGAAAAGGATTTCAGTCCCTAAAGCATAGTGGCTAAGGCACTTGACTGCTAACCAGAAGGCTGGCGGTTCAAACCCACCAGCCACTCCTCGGAAGGAAGGTTGGGCAATCTACTTCCGTAGTGATACTGCCTTGGAAATCCAAGGAGGGGTCACTATGAGTCAGGTCCCACTCGATGGCACATAACAACAACAACAAAGTGTAGATAGGCTGCTTCTCACACTTTTGTTTTCTAAAGAGAAAAGGAAAAATACACCAAGCTAGCTAGTGTTTATAACTCATAACACCTTGAAAGAAATACTAAGTGACAATTACCCTGGGGGTGCACACTTTGACAGAAATGGAAAACTGAGGTTAATATAATAGCTTCACTATAAAAATTATTTACTAAAGTGTTAGTAAATAATGAAGTACAGGCTTCTATTATTCAAAAAGTACATTATTAAATGAAGAAAAATAAAAAATTAATGCACGTAAAATTTTAAAAGTACATGTCTTAAAAGTAAGTCATGTCAGTATAGTATCACTGACTAGCCTAAATAAAATGTCTCAATGTTTTATGTATCTTTACTTATCAGGAGGCTTGGCATTATATTGATACTTTTAAAAGCAGCATGCCTAAAAACAATGATCTAACTGGAAATCTTGAATATTAGCTCACTGGTTTGCAATCTATGGCTACTATTTTATACTTGCTGGTCCTGACAGGTCAGAAAGATGGCTAACATCAAAATAACCATGAAACTAGTATACAGAAAACTGAAGGATTATGTGATGTGGAAGGAGAAATAAAATTATGTGACATAAAATAAGTAATCTCGAATAGCACTTAGTTTCTGGGAGGAACCAGCAGAATGCAGAAAACATTAGCAAATTTATATAATACATAAAATCAGAGACAATCATATAAAAGATCCACAAACAACAGATACTGTAGCTATTCATCAGAGAGTAGTATTAAATATGGAAATATTGAAGCTAATAACATATTTTTGGAAATTTATGCACATTAATAAAAACTTAGCCTACAGAGCTAAAAGAAACAGCCCAATTATGAATATTATTAATATTCACCCTTTGGATAAAATTTTCCCCTTTTAAATATATAGGGACTTCAGAATAAATTTTAAAGTATAGGCCAGCAAGCAATTCACTATTTATAAAATAGGGAATGTTGAAGCTTGATATCAAAGTTGGACTTGCATATCCTCCTAAAGTTCTTTCTAGTCCTTTGAAACTATATTTTAATACTATCCAAGCACTATTTCTGGGACAGAAAGAATTTGTATGTGTGTGTATGACTGAAATTATTTTATAGTGAAACATAGCATAGATCCAGGAAACACTCTACATATGGAAGCTATAAATTTGTTTGAAAATATTGTACTGCCATTTTTGGCAAAAATTTAAAAAGCAATCTGCTATCTAAATCATACCTCTTTTTCCAAGCCATCTTTCCAAGAAATCAGTTGATAGAGGAACTTAAAATCTTAATTTTCCAAGATCCTTTTTCTTTTGACACGCTACATCTTTCTATCTCTGATTATAAGTAGAAATTTTGGGAAAAAGTTTGCAAAGTTATGGTCTTGTGATGTTGATTTCTGCATTAATATTTTTATTATCTATCTTTTTAAGACTGACCGCTAACCAGAAGGCTGGCAGTTCAAACCCACCAGCCACTCCTCAGAAGGAAGGTTGGGCAATCTACTTCCATAGTGATAACACCTCAGAAACCCAAGGAGGGGTCGCTATGAGTCAGATCCGACTCGACGGCACATAACAACAACAACAACATCTTTTAAGAAACTCTAACAGAGTGAATTTCAGATAATGTGTTCAGAGTGGCCTTTCAAAATGGGTACTAAGTAAAACCTAATTTTTCAAAATTATCTACAGAAGATATATTACAAAATAGAAAAAAACATCAGATGGGTTTTGCTTAGTATGTATAAGGAGATTTCCTCTTCTCAAACAGTTTGTTTTTAAAAATATCAGGTTTTGGGCTGTCAAGCTAAGACATGAAGAAGCTTGGATGATATCCTCCTATATATTCAGGCTATCAATAAATTCCAAAGTTTCATTAGTTTCTTAAAACAAAACTAAATTCTTAGTAAGTATATATGTATGATCGACAGCACATAACAACAACATATATGTATGAATTGCATATACACACACACACACACACACACACGTGTGCATGTACATAATCTATATAGTTCTGTGGGAGAAACTTGGGTTTTAATTATTATCAAAATTCCTGACTTGATAATACTAATTTTTATTAACAGTCCATGATTTGTTTAGCATTGCATTTAACATTTTGAAAATTAAAACATAAACTTTTTGTTCTCAAGTATAGTGCTTTTCAAAGAAGATCTTTAACATCAGTGGTTAATAATTTTTACTTAAAGAACAAAAACTTTTGAAGTTTCATTGTAGGACTTACTAGTCCATTTATATCTCTGAAAACTGAGAATAATTAATGTACATGGGTTACTTGTATGCTAGGTAGTATACCGTCATAGAATCCTGTGGTTCTCATGAAACCATTTGACTGGAAACAAACTCAATATGGTTTCAAAAGAAAATATCCTATTTTACTCACCAAGGGAAGACTTTAACAGTCTATGTATTATTATTTCTGCTGTTACTGCTGAACATGGAATACATTTGGAAATGGAATAGGAGAAGAAGAGGTAGATTTTTTAGAGTATGGCCCATTTTTATGGTTTGTCCCCTGTCTCCTAAAAAGAAGTTAGTGAAATAACTGCAAATGCATATAAATAAGGAATTTTTTTCATGTTATAAAATTTTAGTGATTAAAAATCTTATGATTTGTTCTGTAGCTTCTGAACAATGAACTTTCTCCCTACTTTTCACTTTTATAATAAAATAATTGGCTTTAGAATGAAAATCTACAGTGTAAGAAATAGTTTCCTTTTTAGAAAACAACTTCCTTTTTAAAATTAATAACATATAACTGTATAGATTGGTAACATAAGAAGAAAAGGTCAAAAGACTATAAAGCATTCAAAGAACATTAGTATTTAGTGCAATATCAGTTAATGTTATGGGATCATGTCAGAGGTGAGTTTTTTATCAACACAATTCCATTAGGTGGGACCCATATCATATAAAATTTGGTACTAAATGGATTAAGTTATAGGAAGATTCCAGTATTATTGCAACCATTAGAGAAAAAAATAATGTAGGCAAATTAAACATATGGAAAGGTAAGAATATTGATAATGTTGATGGTACTTCTAATATTTGGAAAATGTTATAAAAAAAGAAGTGGAAATCATATTTGAATTCTGAAAATCATGGCAGGAGCAAAATTCATAAGGAAGAGCAGTAACAAACTACTGAAAAATTAGATAAAACATGTTAAGTACAAAATAGAATTTCACAGCAAAGTGGTAGAAATAAATTATTAAGACTAAATAGTAAACTATATGCTAAAAGGCATGAAATATTAAAAATTCTATTAGAAGTGATTCTTATCCAACCATGAAAATAAATATCAAAGAATATGAAACATAACATCTAAAAGTCTGTGAAGAAAAGAACACAAAGCAGAGAAAATGAAAGACACCTTACTATTCTCAATTTAGTTATTATTTATGGAATGGATAAAACATCTGTTATATAAAATGTCACTATAGTTAGATTAATACATATAAAAAACCATCATGCCACACCTATCTAAATATTTTGTAGAACTGCTGAAAGGGCAAATTTCATCAAATTTAGACAGCTTATAGTTGGAATATGTAGTATGGTGAGGTATTAACTAACCCTAAATTTCACAACGGGCAGCTTCTAGCCGGTTTGTTGAAGTTGGATCTCGGCCACACAAGGATCATTGGACAAGAAATCAGTTGAGCTGGACTAGAGCTGCCCAATTGTCTTAATAATGAATGCTCCACACTGTCTGTTAAGTAAAGAGAGACAAAATATAGATCAGAGAGACTGAACAACAGCAACAACAAAAAAGAATGAGAATAAGTTAGGACAGATGAGTTTAATACATCAATAAACATTTACTGAATATGTGTAGATTATGTAGTACTGATATTAAAGTAAGGAGCTCTGGTAGTGCAGTGGTTAAGTGCTTGAATCTAACCAAAACATCAGTGGTTTGAATTTACCAGCTGCTCTGCAGGAGAAAGGTGGCAGTCTGCTTCCATAAAGATTAAACCAAAAAACCAAACTCAAACCCACTGTCACCAAGTCAATTTTGACTCATAATGACCTGACAGGACAGAGTAGAACTGGTCCATAGCATTTCCAAGGCTAACACGACAATATGTATGGAAGCAGACTGCCACATCTTTCTCCCACACAGCAGCTGATGAGTTTAATTTGCTTTTTGGTTAGCAGCTGAGTGCTTTAACCACTGCTCCACCAGGGCTCCTCCCTTAAAGATTACAGTTTTAAAAATTCAATGGAGCAGTTCCATTCTGTCCTATAGGGTCACTATGCATTGGAATGGCCTCGATGGCATTTTTTTTTTTTTTACTATTATAGTAGGTTTTATTACAGTAGGAGGAATTAGGAACTCAGGAAAGGCTTTGTCCTTGCTCTCTCAGAGCTTACAATCTGTATTAGACAATCTCTAATGACATAAATGTTAGTATGTAAAAATAAGGAACAGGTGAGCACAGATTATAATGCACTATGTATAATATTCTACTTTTGAAAACATTACTAGATGGGTTTTAAAAACATGTTTTTAAAGGGACAGTAGAAGTTGGCAGAAGGCTATTTAGAAAGGTGTCCAAAATGCAAAATGTACCCTTCAAGTTGACACTGGCAGGATAGGAATATGGTACCTATGCCTTATAATCCAGAGTATTTCTTTTGGCACTTTGGGCCTAAGCCAATTTCTAATATAGGAGAACAAGTTGTCCTAAGATATATATCAATATCTACACACACACATACACACACAGACACATTTTTCTATCTATTTATTTTGGATAGGTTCAAAATTTTCCGTATTGTTTCCAATATCTCTAGAGCAACACTGTCCAACAACTTTCGGTGTTGATGGAACACAAACCTTATATATGTGTCTATATTGCACTTAAAATGGTAGTTAGTGCAAGGGATGGACTGTGCAGTATTTAGTTCTGTTATACACAGGGTCACTATGAGTCAGAACTGACTCACTGACACCTAACAACAGGTCCAATGGAGAAAATGGATTTTTAATTTCATTATAGATAAATAGCCTCATGTAGCTAGTGGTTACATTTTTGGGCAGTATGGTTCTAAGGATTCAAATCTGTCTGGTTTGCTAAACTGTATAGGCTGATCTGACTTTCTGGTAGCTATATAGTAAAACAGATTTTACTAACATGCTGAATACTGTCCTGTACCAGTTAATATTGTTCACTGTTGTATTCTTTGTCCAGAATACTGGCTAGCATATGATAGGTGCTTAATAAATATTTGTTGAGTGAATGAAATCTATGGTTGTTGTTGTTATCTGCCGTCGAGTCGGCCTGACTCATAGCAACCCCTCCTTGGGTTTCCGAGGCAGTATCACTACAGAAGTAGGATTGCCCAACCTTCCTTCCAAGGAGTGGCTGGTGGGTTTGAACTGCCAGCCTTCTGGTTAGCATTCAAGTGTTTTAGCCACTATGCTACCAGAGCTCCTATGGTATACTTAGTAAATGAATAGTCATCTATTCATGCCTAGTCAACTAACCATATCTTATTGGCTGTCACTCAGTATGCTCTGGTCCTATCAGTGAAGTCAAACTGTTCTATGTAAGCGGAACTGCTTGACTGAATGCTCAATGTGCCTAGAGAGAACAGGGAGCAGCCTTAGTTTCATTATAGCTTAAAGAAATATCCATGAAAAAATTTAGGTTGATGAACATGGGAAAACTGAAAGGAGACTATAATATTTAATGATAAGAAATTTGAAAAGGAAGTAGGTAAGTAAAGAGTTGATGAAAGGGAAAAAACTAACACTAGATTTAAAAGACAAAATTCGGATTTTATGTATGACTAAAGAATGGAAGGAGGTTGTGGTGGTTCGGTGGTAGAATTCTCACCTTTTATGTGGGAGACCCGGGTTTGATTCCCAGTGAATGTACCTCAAGCCTAGCTACCACCTGTCTGTTAGTGGAGACCTGCCTGTTGCTATGATGCTGAACAAGTTTCAGCAGAGCTTCCAGACTAAGATGGATTAGAAACAATGGTCTGGTGATCTACTTCTGAAAAATCATCCAATGAAAACCCTGTGGATCACAGTGGTTCAATCCCATTGTGCTTTGGGTTGTCATGAGTCAGGGGCCTGCTTGATAGCAGCTAA
The DNA here is from genome assembly GCF_000298275.1 of Orycteropus afer afer. Classification (NCBI taxonomy): domain Eukaryota; kingdom Metazoa; phylum Chordata; class Mammalia; order Tubulidentata; family Orycteropodidae; genus Orycteropus; species Orycteropus afer. The sequence goes on along the minus strand of NW_006921589.1, from coordinate 37,484,996 downwards.
CAAGAACAAGAACAACAATAACAGCAACAAAAGATAGAAACTGAAGATGAAGATGGAGAAATCTTGAAGAAATACGTAGTAATCCTATTAGGCAATAAATAGGCCTTAGCAAAGGGATTTGGCAGTGGAAAGAGAAATGAGTGCTATTCTTAGCAAGTTACTGAGCTGAAAAGGGGACTTAAAAAAGCATAAAGTAGACTGTTAAGAGGATAGAGAAATTACTTGTATTATCTTTATTTCAGAGAAGATAGGCAAAATAACATAAGATATATAGGATTCTGAAAAGAAGATTTAAAAAATAGGTATTCATGATTTTCAGTTTGAGATAGTAGTAACCATGTTTATGTTTTTGGATTAAATTAGGAAGGGAATCAAAGCACTGGAGTTAGATTTCAAACATGATTAAAATGCAGATGAAAACTGGGCAACTCCCTGAGGGAGACAGTTCAGATGGCAAAGAGAATCATCCTATTATTGTTGTTAGTTGCTGTTGAGATGATTCCTACCTGTGGCAATCCCATGTGTTATAGAGTAGAACTGCTCTATAGGTTTTTCTTGGTTGTAATCTTAACACAAGCAGATTACCATGCCTATCTTCTGGGGGTACTGTTGGGTGAGTTCAAACCTACAAATTTTAGGTTGACAGGTGCAAACTGTACCACTTAGGTATCTATTCAATGTGTAGTAGCTGATAAAAAAAGGAAGAAATGCATTTCTGAAAGATCAAACTGAATGGAAGGAAAGAGAGCCATATCCTATGATTAATAAATTTTGAGGATAGGCTAGGTGATAGTGCTGAATAAAAGTAAATTTAAGAGGATAAGAAGTAGGACAAGAACCTTGGAATTTGGCTAATAAGTCATCAATAAGTCTAAGACTTATTGATGTAAGACTTGGCAATAAGTCTTAGATGAGTAGTTTGAACAGATTTCAATACTAAAAACAGTAATTTCATATGGAATGAAAAGAATTATTCTATATTTCTCTCCTATGCCATCTCTCCCCAGAGATAAATTAAAATATTGTTAATGAAGTGTAGAATACAATGTCTGTTTGCTCTTATCATGTGTCCTTTAAAGTAGAGGAAGCTGTTACCAAAACAAACAACAACAAAAAAAGCTTAGGAAACTATTCTATAAGGGAATAAAGTCTGATAATTGAATTTTATGTCTTGAAAAGTAAGGGGCCTATCCAAGAACCTAAGTGCTTAGGGTAAGGAAAAAAGATTGAGTAAAAGAAGAAGAGAATGTTCAATTGGAATGAGTGATAGGTTCAAAATTCAAGGAAAGTAAACTCTCAAACTAAGAATGGAAACACATAATTTGATATGAAAATAAAATGTGCTACAAATATGATATATTTCATCCCATAAAGGAAGTGAAAAATTTACTCTGAGTACTGAACCAAATAATATCTATCCTTCACAGTAATTTTTTTTTTTCCAAACTTCAAAAAAATTTTTTTTTGTTGTGATTTGCGTGAAAGTTTACAGAGCAAATTCATTTTCCATACAGCAGTTCATGCACATTTTGTTTCATGACATTGAGGTCAATTCCACACAATATATCTGTCACAGTAACTAATAAATATCTCAAGTTAACTTTTATCCACTCCTCCCATATTGAAGTAATTTGGGTAATAAGAACTTATAGCAAATTCAAGTATTAACATAGTCCAGAAGCTCAGGGTAATCCATGTTAACCTTTTTGTGACCATGGGACATATATTGCTCATAAATTCTGTCAGCCTTTCAGGTTTCTTGGGAAGCTGTTATCCCAATTGTAGTGTTTTATTCTGTTACACATAAAGTCACAATGAGTTGGAGCTGACTAACTGCAACTAAAAACAATAATAGTGAATATTTATTCACTAGTTAAAATAATGTTTAAGTTAAATCTATATTTATTCTATGTCTTACCATCAAAAAGTTGAGTTGCTGTCTAAGTCTGTTTTCCAAAAGCACAAAGCGCTTTCCTACAATACTCAAAGGTTTGTTTTTAAAATTTCCAAGGACTTTTATTTTATTTTCTTTAGGACTTGTCTTTTTAACCTTGAGAGTATCAGTGCTTGTAGAACTATTAGTGCTGGTAGAGTTAGAATGTTTGTTGCAGAAAATGGTTTACTTAATGTTATAAAGTATACTTGCCACATGTGGTTTATATTATTCCTCATCAACCTGCTGCGCATGTCATAGTTTGTTGTTGTTGTTGTTATGTGCTGTCGAGTCAAACTCGACTCATAGCGACCCCTCCTTGGTTTTCCGAGGCAGTATCACTACAGAAGTAGGATTGCCCAACCTTCCTTCCGAGGAGTGGCTGGTGGGTTTGAACCGCCAGCTGTCTGGTTAGCAGGCAAGTGTCTTAGCCACTATGCTAGTTTATTTAGATTGAATAACCTCAACTAGTATGGAATACTGGAAGGCTTTCTTAAAATTAGGAACATGTCGCTACAGGTATTCCTCCTTGTAAAAAGTTGTTACAAGTAAAACAAAACATTCTAACACAGAGTGTCTTAACTGTTTTTTTTTTTTTTTTGTGTGTGTGTGCATGCCATGGACTCCTTTGATGGGCTAGTGATATCTATGAACCCCTTTCTTAGAAGACTGTTTTTAAATACATACAATATGTAAGATTATAGGGGAAACAAATTATATTATAATACACTTCTTTCCACAGACTCTCTGTAGTCTTTGGATCATATTAACTTTAAAACTCAATGCAGAATTTCAGTGTCTCTTTTCCTTGAACTCAAAAATTAAATGTAAATGACTGTACCAGTGACTATAATACCACTAAGAATCAATATGTCACCCCTTTTGCTTCAAAGACAATGTATAGGCCCTATCTTGCATACTAGTATCATTAACATTTCAAGTATTAAAAAAAAAAAGGATACAATATTCAGCTTGACTATGTTAAGGCAATCTTAAATTCAGATTTCAACATATCAAGAAAACTAAAGGCAAAAAGATATACGTCTACTTATTAAGAGGACTAACTAAATTCTGAGCTTAATTAAAAATCTAATATTCTAAATCTCTTAATGAATCTTATTGAGCTATGTTGTTGATAGGTGCCATTGAGTAGATTCTGACTCATAGTGACCCTATCTATGTACAACAGACCGTTCCTGCACCATCCTCACAATTGTTGCTATGCTTAAGTCTATCATTACAGCCACTGTGTCAACCTTCTATTGAGAGTCTTCCCCTTTTTCCCTCACCCTCTACTTTACCAAGCATGACATCCTTCTTCAGGGACTAGTCCCTTCTGATAACTGTCCAAAATACAAGAGACAAAGTCTGGCTATTCTCATTTATAAGGAGCATTCCAGCTGTACTTCTTCCAAGACAGATTTGTTCGTTCTTCTGGCAGTCCATGATATATCCAACATTCATTGCCAACACAATTCAAAGGCATCAATTCTTCTGTGGTCTTCCTTATTCACTGTCTAACTTTCATATGCCTATGAGGCTATTGAGAATATTATGTTGTGGGTCAGGTGTACCTTAGTCTTCAAAGTGGCATCTTTGCTCTTTTATACTTTAACGAGGTTTTTTGCAACAGATCTTCCTAGTGCAATATGTCATTTGAGATCTTGACTGCTGCTTCCATAGGCATTGATTGTGGATTCAAGTAAAATGAAATCATTGACAATTTCAATCTTATCTCCACTTATCATGCTGTTGCTTATTGGTCCAGTTGCAAAGATTTTTGTTTTCTTTATGTTGAGGTGTAGTTCATACTGAAAGCTATAGTCTTTGATCTTCAGTAAGTGCTTCAAATCTTCACTTTTAGCAAGCAAGGTTGTGTCATCTGCATGTCACAGGTCATTAATGAGTCTTTTTCCTCCAATCCTGATGCTGTGTTCTTCTTCACATAGTCCAGCTTCTTGGATTATTTGCTTAGCATACAGATTGAATAAGTATGGTGAAAAGATACAATCCTGATGCACACCTTTCTTAATTTTAAACCATGAAATATACCCTTTGTTCTGTTTGAACAACTGCCTCTTGATCTATGTACAGGTTCCTTGTGAGCACGATTAAGTGTTCTGGAATTCCCAATCCTCATAATGTTATACATAATTTGTTATGATCCACACAGTCAAATGCTTTGCATAGTCAGTAAAACACAGGTAAACATCTTTCTGGTATTCTCTGCTTTCAGCCAAGGTCCATCTAACGTTAGCAATGATATCCCTTGTTCCATGTTCTGTTTTGGGCAATTCCTTGTCGATGTACTACTGCAACCATTTTTGAATTATTTACAGCAAAATTTTACTTGTGTGTGATACTGATATATTTTTTTAATAATTTTCACATACTGCTGGATCACCTTTCTTTGGAATGGGCATAAATATGGATCTCTTCCAGTTGGATGGCCAGGTCTTCCAAATTTCTTGGCACAAACGAAGAAGTGCTTCCAGTGCTGCATCTATTTGTTGAAACATCTGAATGTGTATTCCATCAGTTCTTGGAGCCTTGTTTTTTTGGCCAGTTCCTTCAGTGCAGCTTGGACTTCTTCCTTCATTACCACTGGTTCTTGGTCATATGCTATCTCCTGAAATGTTTTAATGTTAACCAATTCTTTTTCATAGTGACTCTGTGTATTCCTTCCATCTTTTGATGCTTCATGTATTGTTCAATATTTTGCCCATAGAATCCTTCCATATCTCAACTCAAGGCTTGAATTTTTTCTTCAGTTCTTTCAGTTTGAGAAATTCTGAGCATGAGATATGTTGTTGTTAGGTTCCATTGAGTCAGTTCTGACTCACAGTGACCCTATGTACAACAGAACAAAACACTATCTAGTCTTGCACCATCCTCACAATCCTTGCTATGCTTGAGCCCATCACTGCAGCCACTGTGTTAATCCATCTCATTGAGAGTCTTTCCCTTTTTCACTGACCCTCTACTTTACCTAGCATGATATCCTTCTCCAGGGACTGGTCTCTATTAATAACATGTCCAAAGCATATGGAATGAAGTCTGGCCATTCTTGCTTTAAAGGAGCATTCTGGTAGTACTTCTTCCAGGAAAGATATGTTCATTCTTCTGGTAGTCCACAGTGTTTTCAGTATTCTTTGCCAACACCACAATTCAAAGGCATCAATTCTTCTGCTGTCTTCCTTATTCAATGTCCAGCTTTCACATACATATGCAAAAAACCCAAACTCACTGCCAAATGAGTCGGATCTGACTCATAGCAACCCCTCCTTGGGTTTCTGAGGCAGTATCTTTACAGAAGTAGATTGTCCAGTCTTTCTTCTGAGGAGTGCATGGTGGGTTTGAATCACTGGTCTTCTGGTTAGCAGTCAAATGCCTTAGGCACTATGTCACCAGAGCTCCCATGCATATGAGATGACTGAAAATATCACAGCTTGAGTTAGGTGCACCTTAGACTTCAAAGTGACATCTCTGCATGAGATATACTAATACTTAAATTCATTAAAGATGAAACAGAAAATATAAACTTCCATTTCTATGAAAATAAGGAAAAAACCTTCAAGAACATATCATGTTCACTTTCTATAAGACAGGAACATAAAGAAAAGCTTTCATGAATATAGTATCTGTGAAGTAATGGGAAACAATTATTGATACTATTTCAGTGTTTTCAATATGGGGTACATCCTTAATTAATTATACTTTTAAACATGAGAAACCAATAGTTAAAGGCTCTGGGCTGGAACCTGGGTACCTTAATAATTTTTTTTATTACATTTCAAAATAGAGAAGTTAGTTGATTCTACTAAATGTTTACAGGAGAATTTTTTTTTAATGTAACATTACACTAAATATATAATTCATTCTCATATCCTAGACATGATCCATTCATATTTTCCCTTTTTCTCCAAAGTGAAGCAAAAAACAAAAACAAACAAACAAAAAAACTTAGGTCCTGGTAGTTTCAATAAAAAGTTCATGTAGACACTGAATTTTGCCATACTTAAGGAAATAAACCAAAAACCAAACTCACTGCCATCAAGTCAATCCCGACTCATAGCAACCCCTCCTTGGGTTTCTGAGGCAGTATCACTATGGAAGTAGATTGCCCAATCTTTCTTCTGAGGAGTGGGTGGTGGGTTTGAACCGCCAGCCTTCTGGTTAGCAGTCAAATGCCTTAAGCACCATGCCACCAGCCATTGACAATTCTTTTTTTCTTTTTTTTTTTT
>NW_006921589.1:37441338-37454169 GCF_000298275.1 Orycteropus afer afer | reverse complement strand
GCTTTTAAACCTTCAAAATGGCAGTATCCTCTGGACTGGCAAAAGTCCACAGCTCATCCTGCCTTTCTCTTCACCTTCTCCATTTATTCCCTAGCCACCAGAGCAGTCCTCTGTGCAGTCCTTGGCTAGTAGGGCTGATTTTTAGGTTAATTCTTAGGTCCTACCACCATTCAAGAATCTCCAAGCTGTCTGTGCTGTCAGGGTGGCTCAGGATTGCTGCCAGTCCGCAGCTCTGTATGTCTCCTTTTTTGGTATTTTCCTGCAAATTTTTCTGCTAGTTGGGGTTTAGTCCACTTCTATATCCTTCCCTTCAAGGCTCAGTGGTACAAGATTATCTTTTGTGTTAATTGGTTTCCCTTTTCTTTGCTGAAGAGGGTCCGTGCAGTCTTTCTGCCTAGTCTGCCATCCTGATGGAACTCTCCTTTCCTTATTTTTAAGAAAACTTAAGAAGCATCCAAAATAGGGGGCTGGGATCCACCAAAAGTCACGATCAGAAATGGAAAATGAAGGAATTCAGGTACAATCATTACACGAAAATGACAAAATTGACAGTTTGGAATAGGAAATAAATCATACCCATTATTTTTCCAGTAGAAAAATTATTTGGCCTATTTTAAAAGTTGAGTGAGGAAGCTTTTAATGAACCTTAGTTAAAATTTCCAAGATTACGTGAAGAGCTCTTTCTTAAAGTTTTAAGAGATGAAAAAGCAGGGCATTTTCATTTTGCAATAAAAAAATTTGTATTGAAAACATTTAATTATAGGTAGAATTAAGGAGGACAAAATATTTGTTCTTTAAGTGTTATTAATACATTCCTCTGAAGATTGAAATATAAGTGGTAAATATAACACTCTTAAACAACATTACATGAAAAATACACCTAAACTATGAATTACTGAAGAATGTCCAAGAAAATGTATAACAGTTTTCAGTATATTCTTATATACCTGATTAAGTTTATTGAATTTCGTTGTATAAAGGAAAACCAACCCAAATGTTCACACAATAGAAAGCAGCTGAATTCCATTTTTTAGGTGAGTAATAAAAAAGGATATAGAAAATCACTGTGTCAGTAATACAAAGATCTAGAAGACAATCTTTTAAACAGGACCAGTGAGACACATAATTATTTCCACATAATTACAAAAGAAGTTTGAGGTAAAAGTCATTTGTAAACTTTATTTGAAAAATTGGGTAAGATCAAAGAAAAAACAGACTTAAGCAAGAATATGAAGTCTTCCCCAAAGGTGCATGATGTTGATGGTTTTGTTATTTAAAATTTTTATTCTTTCAGCTACACCTGTAAAGAATAGCTATCACTGGCTGTTCCTGTGTGTTTGTGTCCATGTATACATGTGTATGTCTTATTATAATCTCCTCAGATATTTTGTGTATTTTGCCTTGAGGCAATTTTCTCCTGAGGTTTCAAGTAAAATGATTGGTAATGTACATAGATCAGTAATTGTGTTTTTCATTCAAGTCCAATAAGTGCTTTAATTTGAAGCAGTTCCTCATAGTCTGCCAAGTGGTTAAATGTAATCCTTAATATTTAGTGTTGTTATGAATTTTCAGTTTCATATTATATATTATCTTTAAGAGCTAGTGTATATTGGAGTTAAAATGCATATTTAACTTAAAGGTGAACGTCAAATGATATTTTTTTTCCCAGTTTTCAGTATCTTAATTAATCCTCACAAGAACAAGTTTATTAGACACTTATTTATAAGTGTAAAAAATAGAAAAACACTGTAGGAAAACAGAAATATCTTAACTTTTATTCCTAGAAATTCGATATTTATTTTAAAAGGTTAACAGTCTGAATGCCCAGGTGCACAAAGATTTTCTTTTTGTTCCTTCCTGTAGTCTAGTTGAGTAGAATAATGCTGATTTTTTTTTTTTTTATTAGGATTTGGGTGAAGATTTACAGAGTAAATTCACTTTTCATACAGCAGTTCACATATACTTTGTCTCATGTCATTGACCAAAATTTACAATGCAGCAGCTCCCCTCCCACTTCCTCCCCATAGTTACCTCCTCCCAGTGTCCATCCCTTCATACTCTTCTGCACCCTGAGCTATCTCCCTGTGCATAAGCAGCCCTTCCTTCTCCCATGATTGTTCTCTCCAGGGCGTGTGTCTACTTGAGGTAAATGTTTAACTTACATGCCTGTACTTTGTTTGGCTGGAAACCACAGTTGTGGGTTCAATTCCAGACCTGAAGGGCAGCTAGGGGCCATAGTCTCAGTGGTTACACCAGGCTCTATTGGACCAGCAAACCTGGTCCCCACCTTCTTTTTTTTTGCCTCCAAATGATTTTGAGTTTTGTACCACATTGTTCTCCCTCTTTATGCAGGATCTCCTACATCCCTTCCAAGTGGATGTCAGTGGTAGCTGGGCACCATCTAGTTCTTCTGGTCTCATAGTTGTATAGGTTGCAGATGTGATGGTGTACCAGTCACTAGGACTGATTGTTTCCATTAATTTTGGTTTTCTTCTTTCTTCTTGACAAGGATAATGCTGATGTTTTATAGTTTTTGCTTTACTGACTTTAAAACTTAATTTTTTAAATTAAGATGTGACTCTGATGAATGTTAGTCTCCTTTGCTATAAATATTTGATTTGACAGATTATGACAGCCTATGGCTTACAGTCAAGAGTGTTTATGGGAAGCAGTACTTTTATAGCAGTTAGGCTTGTACTCTGAGTTCTGCAGGGAGGTCTCTATTTTATTGATTAGAATTGTTGTTTCAAGATAGTTTTGACACTTGAAACTGCTACTGTGAAATACACTTGAATAACATCCTTAAAATTATAATCATGAGAGTGAAAAATTACAGTAGAGTTTGAAAAATTGCTTACACTTATAAAACAACAGGCTCAAATACTTCCAGAGAATATTTCCACCTTTCTATTTTAAAAGTCAACAAGGTTTTTTGTACATCAAGGAAATTTGCATAGGAAGAATAAAGGCTATTGTTTTAAGTGTCATTCGTTAATATTTAATATTAGTCTACTTTAATACATTTTAGGAAAAGGTTGTCTCCTAATGATATAACAATTGTGTATTAACATTTTCATGTTATAGTAGACATGTAGTATAAAAAAAAGTGGATATTTTGTCACAGAGTAAAAACTTATATAGGAAAGCATTTCTATAGCATTGTACAGTTCTAAAAAAAAAAAAGAAAAAAAAGAAGTGATTTTTGAGATTCTGTCCTTGAATGGCCCCAATTTTCTATGGAAAGTCACCAAGTCACCAAAAGAAAAATACTAAGCATAAAATGCATAAAATACTTACCCTTAAAAAAATATATATATATAACACTTGATATAATAATCCTATGACTAGTTTTGACTTGGAAAGTTTATTAAATTTTCCTTTTGTCACCTCCTTTCTAACAAGAGGAATTAGAAATATGTATTATTATTATTATTATTTTTTTTGCCCCTCTTGGTCAAAAGTAGGAGCCTGTTGGCACAGTGCTCAACTGCTAGCCGAAAGGTCAGTGGTTTGAACCCACCAGTTGCTCTGTGGGAGAAAGATGTGGCAGTCTGCTTTTGTAAAGATTCTAGCCTTGGAAACCATATGGGCAGTTGTATTCTGTCTATGAATTGGAATTGACTTGAGAGCAATGGGTTTAGGTCAAACTTATGATTGTATGTCACGTTTGCAGTTAAGTGGTGACGGCAGTGCATAGTACTACGAGGTGAGGGGATGTGAGATCACGGGGAAGACACTTAAACTGTTTTGTATTGAGTTCAACACATGGGATGAATCAGAAGCCTAAAATATGAATGTGAAATTAACTGATCTTCATTATATTATTTTAAAGAGCATACCTACCTCCCTCATCAAAGTACCCTGCAAGCAAGATTCATATTACCATCACAACAGTGGTTGTTTACTAGAAATGCAGTCCATTTCCCTAAAGTGATGATGCAAAAATTTCACTAAGAAACTAAATCACAGGGAATAAACAGAATTTCTCACCACATAGTAGAGAGTCAAAATATATTGAATATATGCTTGAATCTAACTAGCTTACACTCTTTGACCTGTATCTGATTTAGGAAGCGTAAGCATGATCCCCAAACTGGAAGAGCAGATTAATTGTTTTCATCATCCCATAAATGTCACATACCGTTAACACAGATAATCAAAATTTGACCATGTATGGTTTATAACTTCTTTAATACTAATGAAAATAAGAAATACAGTTAACTTAGAATTGTAGTTACTTCACATGAAACAAACAAGCTTCTTACTTTAACTGGCTCAGGCTGCATCATAGGTGCAGGCATAGCAATGGCGCTTGGAGCATAAACCTGGTGATACGTTGCTTGAACTCCATGATCAGAATAAGACTACTCCAAAATAAAGTTAAAAAGAGAGAGAGAGAGAGAGAGAGAGAGACATTGCTTTTCATTTATTAATTCAAATTATTTATTCAACATTACAATATACTAGGCAATCTGTTACACAATGGGGAAAGAGAGGAAAAACACATTTCCTATCTTTAATTAATTTATAGCTTGATTAGGAAAATAGACAAATAGTAAAAATTAACATGAAGTCCTATGAGATATTTATAGGGATACATACGAGAAATAAAAAACTACTTCATTTAGTTTATGAAAGAGGACTGTTAGGGAATGTGTCCTAGTGGAATTAATGTTTAAGCCTGAAAAATTAGGGAAAGGAGGTAGTAGTATGAATAAGGCATAAAGGCAAGAGAGGCAAAGGGAACAGTATGAACAAAGGCACAGAAGCAAATAAGAGCTTAATTCATTTGGGAGATGTGCCCAGGATTTTTGATATGGCTGGCAAGAAAATTATACACTAAAGGACAGTTGAAAAACAAGGCAGCAGAAGAACTAGATGGTGCCTGGGTACCACTGTCAACCACTCAGAGGGGGATCTGTGTAGGAGATCCTGGATAGAGGGGGAGAGCAATGTGGAACGAAACTCAAAATTATATTTAAAAAAAAAAAAAAAAAAAAGACCAGGTTTGCTGGTCTGATGGAGCCTGGTGAAACCCCTGAGATTATGGCCCCTAGCTGCCCTTCAGGTCTGGAATTGAACTCACTCCTGTGGCCTCCAGCCAAGTAAAAGACTGGCCTATGGGCTGAACATTTACATCAGGTTGATACACCCCTTGTAGTGATCAGTCATGGGAGAACAGAAGGGCAGTGTATGCACAGGGAGACGGCTGGGGTGGGGGCTGGAGTGCATGGGAGGGAAGGACACAGGGAAGAGGTAACTATGGGGAGGAAGTGGGAAGAGGGCTGTTACATTGTGGAAAATTACAGTCAATGTCATGAGACAAAATGTATATGAACTACTGTATGGAAAATGAATTTGCTCTGCAAACTTTCATCCAAATCACAATAAAAGTTAGGAGCCCTGGTGGCATAGTGCCTAAGGCATTTGACTGCTAACCAGAAGGCTGGCCATTCAAACCCACTGGTCACTCCTCGGAAGGAAGGTTGGGCGATCTACTTCCGAAGTGATGTAATGATATCATCTCAGAAACCCAAGAAGGGGTCTCTATGAGTTCAGAAAAGTGAGGCAGTAGAGCAATAGGAAAGGGACAAATGTAAAAGCAGTGTAATGACTTGTCCAGCAGATGGTGGTACCATACTGTTATATGGACTGTAAGAAACAGTTCGATGTTTATGTAATTGTGTGTGAGGAGGCTGGAGGGGAGGGGCAGAGGTTTAGAGAAGGGGAGAAACATAAAATCTGAGGTATTTGAAGGATTTCCAGTAGAAGTGTATCACTGATTGAAAAGTAGATGGTTCTAGAGTAGCACTGTCCAATAGAAATATAACGTAAGCTACATATGTAATTTTTAAAAAATTAAAAAAAATTTTCTAGTAACTACATTAAAAAAATAAGAAACAGGTAAAACTAATTTTTAACAATCTAGTCTATGTAAACCAATATATAAAAAACCATCATTTCAACATGTAAGCAATACAAAGATTATTGAGTTATTTTTTCAAACTGTATCTTCAAAATCTTGTATTTTGCACTTACAGCAAATATCACTTCAGACTAGTATGTTTTAAGTGTTCAACTGCCACATGTATTGGACAGTGCAAGTCTAAAACTCATGAGCGAAGTTGGGGCTAGAGATAGGGGTATGAGTGATAACACCAGCCTGAGTATATAGAGTGAAAATAGAGAAAACCAAAAATGAAATCATAAGGAACGAAAGATCAGCTTACAAAGGAAAATAAAAGGAGGTAAAAGGATTGCCGGAAGAGAACATCATCATGGAAACCAAGGGTAGGAAGAGTTTTAAAAAGGATGTCCAATGTCTCTGAGAGGTCAATTAAGATTGAAAAGAAGGAAAAGTATTTGTCAATTGGGAAGTCATTGAAGATTTTTACCAAAGGCAGTTTCAGCAGGGAGGTAATTAAGCAGACTACTGTAGAGGAGTGAATGCGTGGTGAAGAGGTAGTTAATGGAGACTGTTGCTGTGTGCTGTTGAGTCAATTCTGACTTGTAGCAACCCTGTAAGACAGACCTGAGTTTCCCAGGCTCTATGTAAATCTTTACAGGAGCAGATCACAGGTCTTTTCTCTCAGAGCCACTGGTGAGTTTGAATTGCCAACCTTCCAGTTAGAAGCCAAGTGCTTAACCACTGTACCACCAAGGCAATGGTACACTACTTTTTAAAAAAGCTCAGCATTGAAAGGCAGTACAGAATTAGGGCATTGGTGGGAGTTGGGTCAAAGAAAAATAATAACTGCCTCCTACAAGACGGTAGGAATCCTTGGGTGGTACAAATAGTTAAGTACTTGACTACTAAATAAAAGGTTGGAGGTTCAAGCCCACCTAGAGGCTCCTCAGAAGAAAAACCTGGCAATCTACTTCTGAAAGGTCACAGCCGTTGAAAAACCATGGAGTTCATTTTTTACTCTAGACACATAAGATTGCCATGAGTCAGAAATGACTTGATAGTAATGGCTTTCTTTTCTTTCTTTGATTTAAAGAGAGGCAAGAACAAGCAAGCAACCTAAGCATGGACACTGCCTCTTTCCATTCTACCCCAACTCCATCAAGGAAAGAGCAAAAAGCTGAAGAAAAAGATGAAGTGTCCCAGAAAATAGAGGAAAAGTTCAGATAAATATAATTCTTTATAATGTTAAAGGAATTACAGTAATATGAACTCAAAAATTAGCTCAAAAAAAAAAAAAAAAGATTTTAAGACAAAAGGGAAGAAATGAAAAGCAAGGTGGCAGAGCTTGAGATACAAAGCAATAGAAAAAAACTATTACAGCAATGAAAGCCTCACTGGTTAGAATAAAAAGTAGACTAAACACAATAAAAAAAAAATAGAGACAGTCATAGAAGACAGTCTTGGAAAACTATACAAAACAACATTAAAAAGCATGTTCTAAAAAAATTATCTAGGATATAACAAATATGAGAAACAAAAGATATTTAACATGTACATAATTGGTATTCATGAAGAAGAAACCAAAGTAGAATAAATTAGTTTTTCAAAGCTCTAATAGTAAAAAACAAAACAATAAAAGCCACCCTGACATAAAGGAGCATGAAAATCAAAAAGGCAAACTGTGTCCCAGGAGAATTATCCAGATTGATAAATACCAACACATATCCTGGTGAGATAATGTCACATTAAGACAGATATTTCAGGCACCCAGGAAGAAAATGAATTATGTACAAGGGGAAAAAATTAGTCTGGCTTCAACTTTACATTTACATTTATATTCAGTGCCAGAAAAAAGTGGATTGGAAATTCTAAGGGAAAAAGTATGATGCAATTATTTTGTAGCTAGCCTTATTTTCCTTTAGGTATATAAGCAACAAACACTCTTAAGCATGAAAGAACTAAGAGACTACAGCACTATAAGCCTTTTAGAAAAAAAAGACTATTCAAGATCAGTCAACCAAGTGATGAAAAATGGGGAAGAACAGGAGAAAGAATGGAGGAATTCTAGTTAAAGTATGGATAGTATACATTAAAATTCATTTCAATATAGAATTTAAACTGATCAACTGTGGAAATTTTTGTTCCGGAACAGAATTATAATGATAAATTTTAGCAATATAAAATAATAATATAGTTAAACATCTAAAATTGAGAGGTGTATGCAATTTCTTAATCTGTTACATCACTGATTTAAAACACACCCATGCATAATTCCTGGCACATGGACAATGAAACTATTAGTAATGTTTCAGGAATTAAAGTGAGACATTGAGGATGAGATTTACAATTTGTATTTATAAAAGAAATTTGATTTAAAATTTTGTAGGAAGAAATCTGATTTTTATTTCCTTTTTGACATAATTATTACACGGTTTTAATTGACAGAATATTAGCAATAATATAGACCGACAGGCAAAACTGGAAGGTGAAGTATTTGGTATCTTACTATTAAAAGAGATGGAGTCAGGGATTAGCCTAGTGACCAGCTGATTTGGGAGATAGTTTAGAACTAGTTAGAGTGAAGAAGTTTAAGGTGAAGCATTTTTAGGTATCATAAAGGGGAAAATTTATGTGAATAAATCATATGTGAAGCATCTTCAAAAAGGGTTTTGAACAAATAAAAAAAAATAAATATTAAGATGAGGTAGTTACAGAACAATTTAAAGACTAGGACATACCTCTGGAACTGAAGTTTCCATCAGAGACAGTGCAGGAGGAACACATCCACCATCTTGTGCAATTTCCACTGGCTGATAAATAACCTCAGAGGGTTGCAGGTATAAAAATGGAGCAGAAGAAGCAGGTGACTAAAACACAAAACCATACTTCTAATTCAAATATGATCAAGTATTTCTATTTAAAAAAAACCAACTTATCTAACAGATAAGATATGTATTTGTTTCATACTTTTTTAAAAGTTCATTTCTCAGTGATAGCATAGGAGTATTCTAGCAACAGAGCAGGAATTCAGTTGTTATAAATTCTCATTATGTAGATGTCATTAAAGAACTTTATCACTGGTAAATACTAGTGCCTCTGAACCTCATACGTAAATTCAGAAAACTATTCCAGAAACATTAAGATCACCATTAAAAAGTATAAACTGACATACATTTCTGTTCTCAGCTTTAATTGTGACTTCCTATGGAAGTGAAAAAATGTCATTAAACAATAATTTCTGGTGTTAATGCTATTTGTTATCAAAAATTGGGAAACAGAATAGGAAAGTTGGGAAATGGAATAGCAGCATAAGTCAAACTGAAGTAAAATCTAAAGTGAGTCTAGAAAAATGCTAAATTTTCCAATAACACTAATAATAACAACAACAAAAAGTATTTTTCATGTTTATATAAAAACCAAAAAAACCAAACTCACTGCCATTGAGTCAATTCCAAGTCATAATAACCCCCATTGGGTTTCTGAGGCAGTAAATCTTTATGGAAGTAGACCTGCTCCATTTTCCTTCCGTGGAGTGGCTGGTGGATTTGAACTGCCAACTTTCTGGTTAGCAGTCAAATGCCTTAGGTACTGAGCCACCAGAGCTCCTTCATATTTATATAGGACTCAATTATTTATAAGATGCTTCTATTTACATTTTACATGATCTCATTTGATTTGTGATTCACAAAAACCATGCAAGGAAACTTACAAAGGTATGGTATCATTACTTTCACTTAATAAATGAGGCAACTCGGAAATACAGTGAATAAATGAATTCCAAGATATCACAGTTACTAAATAGGAGAGAAGGGTCTCAAACCTAGTTCTCTTGACTTTAATATTCATATAGTCTTCACAAAAACACAATGAAAAAAGTATTTTAACTTAGATACTGGAAGTTACTATTTACCTGAGGAACACCCCATTGCCACTGTCCCTGTAGACACTGTGCAGGGGCCTAAAATCAAGAAGAACAAACATATACTCACTCACATTAAAAAGAAAGGTTAAAAGTAGATATTCACATGCAAAAGATTGAAGCTAGAGCCCTAGACCTCAAATCAAATACAAAAATTATTAACTCAAAATAGATCAAAAAACTCACTGCCATCGAGTTGATTCATGGCAACCCACTGTGGGTGTCCGAGGCAGTAAATCTTTACAGAAGTAGATTGTCCAGTCTTCTTTCCACGGAGTGGCTGGTGGGTTTGTTTGAACTGCCAGCTTTCTGGTTAGCAGTCAAATGCCTTAGGCACTACATGACAGAGGTCCTTAAAATGGATCAAAGACCTAAACATAAGACTAAAAGTATAAAACTCTTAGAAGAAAACTTAAACATAAATCATTGTGAACCTGGATAAGGTGATGTTTTTAAAGTATGACCCCACAATTATAAGGAACAAAAATAACAGGTAAATTGGACTTTATCAAAATTAAAACTTTTGTGCCATAAAGGACACCATCAAGAAAGTGCAAAGACACTCATAGAATGAGAGAAATTATTTGCCAATCTTACCTCTTCTAAGGGAGTTGTATCTGAATATATACATAACTCTTAAAATTCAATAATAAATAAATAAATTAAAAAATGGACAAAGGATCTGAATAGGTATTTCTGCAAAGAAGATACACAAATGGCCAATAAGTATCCACAAAAATAATGTTCTACATCCTACTTTGGTGAGTAGCGACTGGGGTCTTAAAAGCTTGCGAGAGGCCATCTAAGGTGCAACTATTGGTCTCTCCTTGTCCAGAGCAAAGAAGAGTGAAGAAAATCAAAGATGTAGGGAAACTATTAGTCCAAGGGACTAGTGAACCGCATGAATCTCAGCCTCCACAACTCTGAGACCAGAGGACCAGATGGTACCTGGCTATCTCTGCTGACTACTCTGAAAGGAACCACAGTAGGAGATCCTAGATAGAGTGGGAGAAACCTGTGGATCAAAACTCAAAACCATAAAAAAGGCTTAGTGGTCGGACAGAGACTGGTGGAGCCCCCAAGGCTTGGATGCAAATCAAGTTCAGGCTTGGAACTTTCAGCCAAACAACAGACAGGCCTGTGGGGTGAATACTAACACCAGGGAAGAATGTATTTCTATAGAACAATCAAACAGGAGATCTAAAGAAAGGGCGGCATATGCCCAGGGATAAAGCTCAGAAGGCAGGAAAGGACAGGAAAGGTGGACAAGTAGAAATGATAGCCACAAGGAGAAAGTGCAAAGAGTGCTGATACATTGTGGGGACTGCATTCAATGTCATGAAACAAAATGTACATGAACAGTTGAATGGAAAACCAGTTTGCTCTGTAAACTTCCACCCAAATTTAAAAAAACAGGAAACAAATGGCCAATAAGCATATGAAAAGATGTTCAATATCATTAGCCCTCAAAGAAATGCAAATAGGAACCACAATGAGATACTTGATACCCACTAGAACATCCATAATCAAAAAGATAAGATATTTCAAGTGTTGGTTAGGGTATACAGAAATTAGAACCTAAAACACTGCTGGCTGGAATGTGAAATGGGTTAGCCATTTTGTGAACAATCTGACATCTCAAACGGTTACTATAGAGTTACTACCATATAATCTAGCAATTCCATTTCTAAGTATATATTCAAGAGAAATGAAAACATATGTCCACATAAAAACTTGCACACTAGTGTTCAGACCAGCACTACTGGTAGCAGCCCAAAACTGAAAACAACCCAAATTTTCATCAACTGATGAATTAGTACAAGGTGGCATCTCCAAACAATAAAATATTTGTAAGCCATAAAAAATGAAACACTAATATATGCTACAATATAGATGACCTTGAAAATATTATGCTAAATAAAAGAAGCCAGTCACAAAATACCACATATTGTATTATTCCATTAATATGAAATGCCCAGAATAGGCAAAATTATAAATAATAGCAAGTAGATTAATGGTTGTCTAGGGATGGGGATAGGAGGAAAAGGGGAGTGATGGCTAATGAATGGCTAAAGGTTTTTTTGTGGGAGGAAAGAGATGATGAAAATTTGATTGTGATGTGATTATACAGCTCTGAATTCAGTAAAAACCACTTTGTGCACTTTAATATTTCAATAAAGCTGTTATTTAAAAAAGGGTCAATTTACTTAAGATACATATTATAAAATGATAATATAAAAGACAGAATATTATTTCTTAAATTAGCATATTATTTCTTAACAATGTTTTTATTTTCGATAAAGTATTTTTTCATTTTTAAAGTCAAAAGACAGGAAAAAGGAATAAGGATACTCTATAGATCTCCCTTCTAAACCAAAACATGACTAACTTAGTGCTAGCCACTAAACAGTAAGCTGATGATATCACTCTATTATAAAAATAACCATGATAATGTGAAGTATATGTTTGCTTTTCAAAGTGACCTCTTTTTAACACTTTTTTTTGGGGGGGGCAATGTTATTTTATTTTTTTTTGCAGTGTTCCCTTATGCTTTAACATTGTAAAAGGGTCTTTTGCAGACGATTTGCCCAATGCATCATGTCCTGATTTCTTGACTGTTGTTTCCATGGGTGTTGATTGTGGATCCAAGTAAAATGAAGTCCATGACAAGTTCAATCTTTTCTCTTTTTATCATGATGTTGCTTATTGGCCCAGTATATCTTAAAATATTTTAATTAAAAATTTGAAATGAACAAGATTATGTGGATTTATTAGATAAATAAAATCATTGCCTACTTACAAAGAAATAATATGAAGGAAAACCAAAGAAACCAAACTCACTGTCATCGAGTCAATTTGACTCATAGCGACCCTTCCTTGGGTTTCCATGGCAGTATCTCTACGGAAGTAGATTGCCCAATTTTCCTTCCAAGGAGTGGCTGGTGGGTTTGAACCGCCAGGCTTCTGATTAGCAGTCAACTGCCTTAGGCACTACACCACCATC
>NW_006921589.1:37431881-37441238 GCF_000298275.1 Orycteropus afer afer | reverse complement strand
CATCATTCTCAAAATCCTACTATGCTTGAGCTCATTATTGCAGCCACTGTGCCAATTCATCTCACTGAGAAGTCTTCCTCTTTTTCACTTACTCTCTACTTTAACAAGCATCTTTTTCCAGGGACCAGTCCCTTCTGATAACATGACCAAAATACGTGAGATGAAGTCTTGCCATACTCGCTTCTCCGGAGCATTCCAGCTGTGCTTCTTCCAAGACAGATTTGGTAATTCTTCTGGTAGTCTAAGGTATATTTAATATTCTTTGCCAACAGCATAATTCAAATGCATCAATTTTTCTTCAGTCTTTGTTATTCACTGTCCAGCTTTTGCATGCACATGAGGCAACTAAAAATACCATGGCTTGGGTCAGGCATACCTTAGTGTTCAAAGTGACATCTTTACTCTTTAACACTTTAAAGAGGCCTTTTACAGCAGATTTGCCCAATGCATTATGTCATTCCAATTTCTTGACTGTTGTTTCCATGGGTGTTGGTTTTGGATGTAAACAAAATGAAGTCTATGACAATCTTATCTCTTTTTATCATTATGTTGCTTATGGTCCAGTTGTGAGGATTTTATTTTATATCAAGGTATAATCCATGCTGTAGGCTGTAGTCTTTGATCTTCATCAGTAAATGCTTCAAGTCCTCTACACTTTCAGCAAGCAAGGTAATGTTATCTGCTCCTGACCTTGTTTTGGCTGAAGATATCGAGCTTCTCCATCTCCTCTTGCCACAGATTTATCTTCTTGAGTTGACCTTTGAAATCTTCTCTTCAGCTCTTTTACATCATCATGTTTCATTCACTTTAGTTACTTTACATTCAAGAGCAAGTTTCAGAGTCTCTTCTGACATTCATTTTGTTCTTTTTCTTTCTTTTCTGTCTTTTGAATGACCTTTTGCTTTCTTCATATATAATATCCTTGATGTTGTCCCGCAACTCATCTGGTCTTTGGTAATTGGTGTTCACTGTATAAATCTATTCTTGAGATACTCCCTAAATTCATGGGGGAATATACTCAAGTTGTATGTTTATTAATTAATGAAGGATATGGACTCAATAAGGTACAAGCAGAAAGCAACTTTATTCTTGCCCCTTCCACTTTAAAAGCACTCTTTTGAGCTGTTCTTCCTTATCCTGGGATAAGAACTACTGCAGATCACCTTTTTTTGAGTGTGGCAGATTCCAAATGCCAACTCTCTAGTTAGGGCACTTTAATAGACTCTTTAGTGAACTCCTTGCTGGAAACTACAATACAATGGTCCCTCAGCCCTTGATTCCAGAAGTCTGCCTCACACAGTTTCTTTCTCTATTGGAGTCAACTTAAAGTTTTTGGGAAAAGGCTCTTCTGTGAGGTTCACATCTTGCTCTGGGGAAATATGGATGCTCAACTCACTCTCACTGTACCCTTTCTTATTTGGACTTCTAAATTAGGCAGAGGCCAGATCCAAGTCCCAACAGCCTCCCTAGTTCCAGGGGACAGATACAAAGTGCTCATAGTCATTCTCTGAGGTCCCCTTCACTTGGCTGAGGAGGAGCACTCTAACAACTCTCTTGTTAAAGGAAGCCTCTTTACCAATCTCCCTTATCAATGTCAGCTTCTTCTTTTATGAGCTCAAAGGTGGGCAATGAACTAAGGTCCTGAAACTAGTTAGAAAATTTTTTAGCCAGTCACGCTTAAATAGTTTGGTACTTATTGTTCTCAGTCTTTGTGGACTCTGCTGAAATTCTGAGACATCTCAGGAATAGTAATCTTAACATACATATTTTAAATAAATGTCATTACATTATTTTCCCTTTTAATAAGTGAAGGAAACACTTTAATTTTTACTTAGCATGGGGTTGTTGTTAGGAGCTGTTGAGTTGGCTCCCATTCAAGCGATCCCATGCACAACAGAATGAAACACTGCCGGGTCCTGTGCCAGCCTCACAATCCTTGCTATACTTGAGACCATCATTGCAGCCACTGTGTCAATCCATCTCATTGAGAGTCTTCCCCTTTTCATTGACCCTCTACTTTACCAAACATAATATCCTTCTCCAGGGACTGGTCCCTTCTGACAACATGACTAAAGTAGTGACATAAAGTCTGGCCATTCTTGCTTCTAAGGAGCATTCTGGCTATACTTCTTTCGGGACAGATTTGTTCATTCTTTGGCAGTCCATGGTAATTTTGCCAATACCACAATTCAAAGACATGGCATTAGAATTTAAAAATAACTGACTGCTTCAAAACCTAGTCTAATAGTAAAAAGAATTTTAGTGACCTTAATTAAACATTTCATGTGAATACATTTTAAAAGTCTGAAACTAAAGAAACAGAAATAACATGCTCTGCCACTATTCTAGAGGCAATATAAAAAAAAATTATTTGTGAATGCTAAAGACCAGAGGTTGGCAAATATTTTACACAAAGAATCAGCCAATAAATATTTTAGGCTTCAGGCCATAAAATCTTTGTTGCAACTACTCAACTCTGCCATTATAACACAAAAGCAGCCATTGGCAACATGTAAACAAATGTGGTTGTGTTCCAGTAAAACTTTATTTACAAAAAACAGGCTGCAGGTTGTTTTTAGACTGAAGGCCACAGTTTACTGACCCCTGCTATAGTCCTAAGTGGTTTGGCATTATAGTTCACTTTCTGCCAATTTCCTACTAGAAATAATGAAAAAAAGAGTATCAGTTAACTAAAAGAGGCTGTCACAGTATATAAGAAACCATAATATATTACTTATTTTAATACACATTTTATTGAATTTAATAAAACAGTAAGAAACTGATACAATTTTATCACTAACATTAAAAAAATCAGCCTGTGGTGCAAATACATTATCTTACTTTGGGTATTATTATTATAGACTTTTTAAATGAAAAAGTTAGGCGGTGGTGGTGGTGGGTGACCTCATTACATTTGGTGAAAGGAAGCAAATAGTCCATTTTTTTTGCATGACATTTTCTAGTTCCCTTATAAAAAAGGAAAACAAAAACAAAACCCAAACCCAAACCTGCTATCAAGGCTTAACTATCTCTTTTTAATTAATGGACTGTTTGCATGAGAAAGAATAAAGTGAAAATTACAAAATAACCCACCAAAAAAAAAAAAAACCCCACCAAATCAAACAAATAAATAAGCCCCCCTGAAAGTATAGAAGAGGACTTTAATATTAATTTAATATTTACCTGGTAATGATATGCAGGTTGCTGATACACTGGCTGAGCTACCATCACAGGGGAATTAGATACAGATCGTGACTATAAGAGGAAAGAAAAATAGGAAAATTATTTAAGGCATAAATTCCTTAAGTAACTCATAATAAAATTGATCCCAAATTGGTTTCCTAAATCCAGTCAGCTTCTAGGTTATGGTTAGAAAATTTATTTTTCTATTCTTACTGACTTTATTGAAAATACTTAGATCTAGTAGTAAAATCATCACAGTATCCTACTTCTAAGGGGTTTCATTTCCATAGTCATGCTGTAACAACCGTCAGAAAAGTTGCTTTTAGACTGAAATGTAATTATCATCTCCATATATTCGTAGGGCCTAAGGCTCTTGACTGCTAACCAGAAGGCTGGCAGTTCAAACCCACCAGCCACTCCTCGGAAGGAAGGCTGGGAAATCTACTTCCGTAGTGATACTGCCTTGGAAACCCAAGGAGGGGTCGCTATGAGTTGCGTCTGACTCGATGGCACATAACAGCAGCAACATATATTATAAAAACATAGTTCTGAATGAAAATTTAGAGGAAAATGACAGCTAGACTTAGGATGATACTGCCTATTTTCATCATGGAGAGCAGCAGTAGATATTTAATGTTTACAATAGCATTTAGGACTGAATGAATAATTACATCTGATTTTCTCACTACTGAATTTTTATCATCAACATTCTATTCCCTTATTATACATTTAATAAAATAAAATACATTATTTATTGAAACATTTGCAACTTCTGTTATTAGTTTATTAATTTGCCATTTAAATGAGAAACTCATCCCCAAAAACTTATAAATAATACATCTATGTCTGAAGAAGCACAAAGCACTTGATTATTCAAAGTAATAGAGTAAGTAACACAACAAAAACAGTAAGTAATCTAATCTGTTATTATATTAACACATTAAAAAGGAAACAACAATATAATCTCAGCAGATGCAGAAAAGGCATTTGTTAAAATAAATTTAATACTCTTTAATGGATAAAATCTCATGGCAAACAGAATAGAAAATAACTCCCTTAATTGATTTAGGGCAGTAATTCTCAACCAGGGGTGATTTTGTCCCCTTGGAAACATCTGGCAATGTTGAGAGACATTTCTGTTTGTCACAACTGTGGGGAATGCGCTGGCTTCGGATAGGGAGAAGCCAGAGACAGTGCTAAACATCCTAAATGCACAGGATAGCCTCCCCCAACAAATAATCATCCAGGCCAAAATGTTAATAGTGCTGAAATTGAGAAACCCTGGTTATCTTCAAAATCTGCTGTATACACACATACATACATATATATACACATATATATATTACACTTACCTACAGTAATAGATATCTTAATGGTGAATCACTGAACTTGTGACCCTTTTTAAGAACAAGACTAAGATGCAGCAAAGACTTTGCCAATGTGATAATTCAAGGTGAAAAGAAATGAGAAAATAAAAGAAATAGAAGTATACTGAATCATAAATGTTTAAATGAGAATTTGGCTGTTATAAAACCAATATACAAGTATCAACAGCATTACTATACACCACGCACAACCTATTAGGAAACGTAATTCACAAAAATATACTAATCATAAAAGCAACAAGAAATACAGGTACTTATAATAAATCCAGGGAGCTCTGGTAGTATAGTGGCTAAGGCACTTGACTGCTAACCAGAAGGCTGGCGGTTCAAACCCACCAGCCACTCCTCAGAAGGAAGATGGGGCAATCTACTTCCATAGTGATACTGCCTCGGAAACCCAAGGAGGGGTCGCTATGAGTCGAGTCTGACTCGATGGCACGTAACAACAACAACAACAACATAATAAATCCAACAAAAGTTGTGTCAAACTTTTTATAGAGAAGAAAGGTTTTTTTCTGATGAAAATAAAAGAAGACTTAAATAAATGAAGAGATATATCACATTCATGGATGGGAAGATTCAATATTGTAGATATATCCAAATGTCCCAAATTAATCTACATACTTAATGAAATTCTAATAAAGCACAACAAAGGCTTTTCATGGACATGAACAATCTGAATTATAAAATTTAAACTTATGAGCAAAGTCTTAAGGATAGACAAGACACTCATACAGAAGAACAAAGTTGGATGACTTGCCCTACTAGATGTTGAGGTTTATTATAAAGCCACAGTAATTAAAAGAGAATTGGACAAAGTTAGCAAGTATACCAATGGCGTAAAATAGAGAACCGAGAAAGAGACCTCCACACATGCACACTTGGTATTTGACAAAGTATCCTTTTTAAACAGTAGCAAAAAGGAAGAATAACCTCTAGATTTAAGATATAAATGGAAAAAGCAGAAATACTTTAGCATTTTAAAAATAAAATATAGGGGAATATATTCTTGTTTTAAGGGAGAATTTTTTAAACAAGACACTAAAAGCTGAAACAAAAGAGAACATATATCTGTCATATATCATATATCTGTCAACATTAGAACAAAGAGCTTGTGTATGACAAAATACATCATAAATAAAGTTAATGGACAAGATATTGGAAGAAGGTATTCATAATCGATAACATTCATATGATGAACTCAAGAAAAAGACCCCAGTAGAAAAATGGACAAAGAATATGAACAGGT
Organism: Orycteropus afer afer; assembly: GCF_000298275.1. Taxonomy (NCBI): domain Eukaryota; kingdom Metazoa; phylum Chordata; class Mammalia; order Tubulidentata; family Orycteropodidae; genus Orycteropus; species Orycteropus afer. Next base: position 37,435,421 of record NW_006921589.1, on the reverse strand, counting down.
AGTTGACAGAAGAAGAAATCCAAATGGGCAACAAATATATAAAAATACATTCAACCTTACCAGTTTTCAGGCACGCAAAAATTGAAACAAGATTCTTTTTCATATAACATTGACAAAAATGTAAATATCTGATATTTGTAAGGGTTGGCAAGGATTATAGAGAAATTAGAGTTCTTAAAAACTGCTGGCAAAAGCATAAACTGGTATACTTTGGAGAGCTATCTGACATCTAGTTAAAAACATCTGTTTCACTCTATGAATGTGAAATTCTAATTCTAGGCATATATCCTAGACCAAGGTACAATGGGGGAGCACAAAAATTTCGAAGGTTATAGGTATGAATAAGTTTAAGAGTATCAATTTTCAGACCCTAGACTTCACATGTACTCCTTCCTGATTTGATATGTGTCTGTGCATTCTTCTATTCCAAACTACTCTTTCACAATCACCCCTCTCCTTTATATTACAGAAAGGCATAGTTCTCATCCATTCTGAATCATGCTATAATGCTTTATTTTGGAATTTGAAAACCAGCAGGGCATCAGACAACTCAAGAAGGCAATTCCATTGAGAAACAGTACCAAGATAGTAATGCAAATAGAGTTTTTATAAGAAATATTGAAGGGGAGATGGTACCTTATTTTATCCAAAGGACAAACTAAATTATATGATGGTCAAAGGGATACATTTTAACTCACTTATTTGAATTCAAAAATAAAGTGAATTTTTCTAATGGTTGTATTTGGTTGACTAGTTTGGTCAACTGAGTTATAGAGCATACATTTACTATTATTAAAATATACAGCTATATTTAGTTTATGTAAGTTTTGATAAAATATAATTAAAACCAGTCTATAATATGTAATATTCCTAAACTATTTGAACTTATGATAAATTTCACTTAAGAATGAGTGAAAGATAAATAATTTTTTTTAAAAGAATTTAGAGGAAATGTAAGCAAAAAATTTTGAAGACCTAGACAAACTTGACCTAGACCATCTCTCACATGTACATAAAAGATGTGTATGTTCATAGTAGCTTTGATTGGGAAAAAAAAATAGGGAGAAACTTAAAATGTCCATCAATAAGGTAATATAAAAAATTGTAGAACATTTATACTATGGAATATTATTAAAAATTTAAGTAAGTGTTCAACCACTTGGAAGAAGATGTTTGCAGGAGATCCTGGATAGACAGGGAGAACAATGTGGAACAAAACTCAAAATCATTTTTGGGGAAAAAAAAAGTGGGGAACATGTTTGCTGGCCCGACGGAGCCTGGTGGAACCACTGAGACTATGGCCCCTAGCTGCCCTTCAGGTCTGGAATTGAAAGCACACCTATGGCTTCCAGCCAAACAATGTTGTTGTTGTTGTTATTTGCCATCAAGTCGGCCCCGACTCCTAGCGACCCCTCCTTGGGTTTCCAAGGCTTTTCACTACGGAAGTAGGATTGCCCAACCTTCCTTCCGAGGAGTGGCTGGTGGGTTTGAACCGCCAGCCTCCTGGTTAGCAGTCAAGTGCCTTAGGCACTATGATACCAGAGCTCCTAGCCAAACAATAGACAGGCATATAAGTTGAACATTTACCTGAGGTAGATACACTCCTTGGAGAGAACAAGCATGAGAGAAAGAAGGGCTGCTTATGCACAGGGAGACAGCTCAGGGAGTAGGAGTGCATGGAGTGATGGACATAGGGAAGAGGTAACTATCTGGAGGAGGTGGGAGGGGAGATGTTGCATTGTGGTAAATTGTGGTCAATGTCATGGGACAAAGCGTATGTTAACTGCTGTATGGAAGGTGCATTTGCTCTGTGAATTTTCACCCACATCACAATAAAAAGAAAAAAAAATTAAGTAAATGGACTAGATATACAAGGATAAACATAGTTTAATCTCAAAATGATACTGAGTAGAAAAGCAGATTATTTACACAGAGTTTAATAACCACTCAAAACAATACCATATATTGTTTAAGGATACACACATTTTTGGTAAAAACATAAAATGGACAGGAAAGATATTTTGATTACTTCTGAGGAAGAAGGAAAGGTAAAGGATTAGGGGTATGTAGACTTTACCTGTATTTGTCATATTTATCACTCTTTTAATTTACAATAATTAAATAAACAAAATATTGACATCACTAAATTTGGGAGTTAGATACATGGGTGTTATATTATAACTTATATTTGTCTGTGGCTAAAATATCTCAGAATAAAAACAAATATTAAAAAAAATTTGATAGTAATACCTGCATAAAAAAATGAAATCCTTCTAAAATGAATTACTTACAGGCCAAGGTGGTGGGACAGAAGTTACCTCTGGAGTATGAAAATAAGCAACACCATTATGGTAAGTGTAAGGATATCCAGTTGAAGTTGTTAGATACATTGTTCCAGCTGCTGGCATTATACTAGACCCTAAAGCAAAGAATGAAATATAGTGAAATGTTCAATTTAAGCTTTTAAAATGTCATTTTTGAACACCATTTGGAAAAATATTTGTCTTAACACACATATATAGCTAAAAATAAAAATGAAATATTACAAAAATATTTTTAAAATTTCACATAATAAAGTATTTTTGTATATTTTCAATTTCACTACCCTAGGGCGACTCGATGGCAAACAACAACAGGGCTTCACCTACCTTAAGGTGCACAAAAGGAAAGAAAGAAGCAAGATTAATCAGGTATAGTATACATTTACCTTACCAGTTCAGATTTTAATACTAATATAATGAGACATGGGAGCTCACATAACAACAACAACAATGAAACATACAGTTTAACAACTGAGATTATTATCAGTGATTATTTTTATAAATATGAATTATATAATTTAGAATTATGTGAAGACTGTAGACATTGTAGTGAAGTTCCTAAGACCTTTACACATTTTATTTGTAAAATGTCAAAGATGATAGAGGCAGTGAAGTTGGAGGACACTGTGCTTTCCTGAAGACATTTTGTAATGACTAATTCTTTGGGTCTACTGTCAGCAAGCATTCTTTCATACTGTGATTCTCTCATTTTCCCTTGCTACAATTGATAGCTTTGCAAACATGTTCACAAATCTTCAGTGGCTAGTTTTGGGTTTCCATCTGTTTTCCCAGGCCAACTTATGTACATCAATAAAATAAAATAATAATAATCTCTCTATATATTTGTCATGAAGGAGACTTTAAAGACCAGTCAGATTAAGTACTTGACCAACAAAGTTATACAAGTTACTGGAATTGGCAATGCTCCTTCCATTATACCAGTGCTTCTCAAAAATTAGCATGTGTAAGAATCACCTAGACAGCTTATCAAAATACAAATTCCTGGGCCCACCTCCAGATATTTTGATTCAATAAGTGTTGTTAGATGCCAATGAGTCAATTCAGACTCACAGCAGCTTTAAAACAGAACTAAAAGTTGCCCAGTCCTGCATCATTCTCACAATTGCTGCCGTTTGAGCCCACTGTTGCATCCTGGAGTGTAGCCTGAGAATTTGCATTTTGACGGATTTCAGGTAAACTGATGCTGTCTGCAAACCAC
>NW_006921589.1:37388392-37431579 GCF_000298275.1 Orycteropus afer afer | reverse complement strand
TTTTGAGTGCATACTATTATAAGGAGAAGCTCTGGTGGCATAGTGCCTAAGGCATTTGACTGCTAACCAGAAGGCTGACGGTTCAAACCCACCAGCCACTCTTCAGAAGGAAGGTTGGGCAATCTACTTCCATAGTGATACTGCCTTGGAAACCCAAGGAGGGGTCACTATGAGTCAGATCCAATTCGACGGCAGTGTGTTGCATTGTTGCATTACTATTATAAGGCAGTGAACAAGACCTGCTGTTACTGCAAAATAAAATAAATAAATAAAAATTAGGACATGGTTTCTATCCTAATAGAAGTTTGGTTTGGTGGGGAAGATAATCATTAATTATTTGGCAATTAATTAATTATAATTTTGATAAATCAAATGAAAAGTTAATATAGGGTTGTTGTTAGCTGCCACTGAGTATACTCCCAATCATGATGAGCTTATGTATAACAGAAGGAAAAATTGCTGGGTCTTGCATCATCGTAACAATCACCAGCATATTGGAGTCTATCATGGCATCAATGGCCCTCTATTTCACCAAGCATGATGTCCTCTACTAGCAACTGATTTCTCCTAATGACATTTCCAAAGCAAATGAGCTGGACAATGATCTGTTGTGGTTCATAAGGTTTTCATTCTTATATTCAGAAGTAGATCTCCAGGCCTTTTTTCCTATTCTACATCAGTCTGGAAGCTCTGTTTAAATCTGTACACTATGGGTGACTGTGCTGGTACTTGAAATAGTACTGGCATAGCTTTCAGCATCATAGCAACATGTAAGCCACCACAGCACAACAAAATGACAGAAGGGTGGTAGAGTTTAGGGTACTATGGAGCATATGAAAGGCTTTTGTAAGGAATTGTTTAAGCTGACTTTAAACAATGAATGGGATGGGGAATGGAAAGGCAAAGAACATTCTAGTTCAAGGAAACAGTGTATTAGAGACTCTTGAGAGAGGAGCATAGTATGTTTTGGAAGTGAGGGAAGGCCAGATGGCTAACACAAAGAAAGAAAATGGAAAAACAGCTCAAAATAAACCAAGAATAACCTAAGATGTGCACTTGGGAAGGATCACTGTGGCTGCCTTATGAAGGATATGTTGGAAGGCAGCAAGTCTGGATTCAGACAGACCTATTAGGAGGCTTTTTCATTAATCAAGACAAACAAGGAAGGTAGCTGGGACTAATTTTTTGGGAAAAATTAAGAATCCCTTATATTTTGTAAATATACTCCCCCACCAGAAACAGCTAGGGCAGGCCAGGAGGCAGGAGCCAGTGGCAGGCCGGAACAGCCAGGGGAGGCCAGGAAGCAGGAGTGGAGAGGTTTGGAACAAACAGCTAAGGGAGACAAACTTGTCTGTCAGTTTGTCGTACTGTGGTGGCTTGCGTGTTGCTGCGAGGCTGGAGGCTATGACACCAGTATTTCAAATGCCAACAGGGTTAATCACAGTGGACAGGTTTCAGTGGCGCTTCCAGACTAAGACAGACTTGGAAGAAGGAAGACGCCATCTACTTCTCAAGAATTGGCCAGTGAAAACCTTAAGAACAGCAGCAAAACAGTCTGATATATTACTGAAAAACTTTATGAATAGCCCTGAAACACTGTGTGATATAGTGCCAGAAGATGAGTCCCTCAGGTCAGAAGGCACTCAAAATATGAATGAGAAAGAGCTGCCTCCTCAGAGCAGAGCCGACCTTAATGATGTGGACAGAGTAAAGCTTTCGGGATCTCCATTTGCTGATGTGGCATGACTCAAATGAGAAGAAATAGCTGCAAACATCCATTAATAATCAGAACATGGAACATACGAAGTATGATTTAGGAAAATTAGAAGTTGTCAAAAATGAAATGGGATGCATAAAGATTGATATCCTAGGCATTAGTGAGCTGAAATGGACTGGTTTTGGCCATTTTGAATCAGACAACCATATGATCTACTACGCTGGGAATGACAAATTGAAGAGGAATGGTGTGGCATTCATCATCACAAAGAATGTTTCAAGATCTATCCTGAAGTATGATGCTGTCAGTGATAGGATAATATCCATATGCCTACAAGGAAAGCCAGTTAATACTACTGTTATTCAAATTTACACACCAACCACCAAAGCCAAATATGAGGAAATTAAAGATTTTTTACCAACTTCTGCAGTCTGAAATTCACTGAACATGCAATCAAGATGTGTTGATTATCAGTGATGACTGGAATACAAAAGTTCGAAACAAAGAAGAATCACTGGTAGTTAGAAAATATGGCCTTGGTGATAGAAATAACACTGGAAATCACGTGATAGAATTGTGCAGGACCAATGACTTATTCATTGCAAATACCTTTTTGCAACAATGGAAATGGTGGCTATACAAGTGGACTTCACCAGATGCAGTACTCAGGAATCAGATTGACTATGTCTGTGGCAACAGGCAATGGAGAAGATCAGTATCTTCAGTCTTCAGCCAAAACAAGGCCAGGAACTAACTGTGGAACAGACCATCAACTGCTCATATGCAAGTTCATGTTGAAGTTGAAGACAATTAACACAAGTCCATGAGAGCCAAAATTTGACCTTGATTATATCCCTCCTGAACTTAGAGACCATCTAAAGAATAGATTTGATGCACTAAACACCAATGATCAAAAACCAAAGTAATTGTGGGATGATACCAAGAACATCATCCATGAAGAAAACAAAAGGTCATTAAAAAGTCAGGAGACGAAGAAAAGACCAAAATGGATGTTAGAAGAGACACTGAAACTTGCCCTTGAACAGAGAGTAGCTAAAGCAAATGGAAGAAATGACAAGATAAAGGTGCTGAACAGAAGATTTCAAAGACCAGCTCGAGAAGACAAAGTCAATTAGTATAATGAAATGTACAAAAGACCTGAAGTTAGAAAACCAAAAGGGAAGAACACACACACCATTTCTCAAGCTGAAAGAACTAAAGAAAAAACTTAAGCTTTGAGTTTAAATATTGAAAGATTCTATGAGCAATATATTGAATGATACAGGACACATCAAAAGAAGATAGAAGGAATACACAGAGTCACTGTACCAAAAAGAACTGGTTGATGTTCATTCATTTCAGGAGGTGATATATGATCAAGAACCAATGATACTGAAGGAAGAAGTTGAAGCTGCACTGAAGGAATTGGCCAAAAAACAAGGCTCCAGGAATTGATGGAATACCAATTGAGATGTTTCAACAAATGGAAGCCATGCTGGAGGCACTCACTTGGCTATGCCAAGTGATTTGGAAGACAGCTACCTGGCCAACTGACTGGAAGACATACATATTTGTACCCATTCCAAAGAAAGGTGATCCCACAGAATGTGGAAATGAATGAACAATATGATTAATATTGCACACAAGTAAAATCTTACTGAAGATAATTCAAAAATGGTTGCAGCAGTATGTTGACAGAGAACTTCCAGAAATGTAAGCTGGATTCAGAAGAGAATGTAGAACAAGGAATATCATTGCTGATGTCAGATGGCTCTTGGCCCAAAGCAAAGAGTATCAGACAGATGTTTACTTGTGTTTTATTGACTATGCAAAAGCAATCAACTGTGTGGGTCATAACAAATTATGAATAACATTGGGAAGAATGGGAATTCCAGAACAGTTAATTGTACTCATGAGGAACCTGTACATAGACCAGGAAGCTGTCATTTGAACAGAACAAGGGGATACCACATGGTTTAAAATGAGGAAGGGAGTGCATCAGGGTTGTATCCTTTGACCATACTTATTCAATCTGTATGCTGAGCAAATAATCCAAGAAGCTGTACTGTATGAAGAATGTGGCATCAGGATTGGAGGAAGACTCATTAACAACCTGTGGTACACAGAGGACACAACTTTGCTTGCTGAAAGTGAAGATAACTTGAAGCACTTAACAATGAAGATTAAAGACTACAGTCTGCAGTATGGATTACACCTCAATATAAAAACAAACATCCTCATAACTGGACCAATAAGCAGCACCACAATAAATGGAATAAAGATTGAAGTTGTCAAAGATTTCATATTACTTAGTTCCACAATCGACACCAAGGGAAGCAGCAGTCAGGAAATCAGGTGACACATCTCATTGGGCAAATATGCTGCAAAAGACCTCTCTGAAGTACTGAAGAGCAAAGATGTCTCCTTGAAGACTAAGGTGTGCCTAATCCAAGACATGATATTTTCAATTTGCCTCATATGCATGTGAGAGGTGGACAGTGAATAAGGAAGACTGAAGAAGAGTTGATGCTTTTGAGTTGTGGTGCTGGTGAAGAATACTGAAAGTACCATGGACTGCCAGAAGAACTAACAAATCTGGCCTGGAAGAAGTACAACCGGAATGGTCCTTGGAAGTGAGAATGGCCAGATTTTGTCTCACCTACTTTGGTTATGTTGTCAGAAGGGACCATTCCCTGGAGAAGGATACTATGCTTGGTAAAGTGGAGGGTCAGTTAAAAATGGGAAGGCCCTCAACGAGATGGGCTGATACAGTGGCTGCAATGATGGGCTCAGGTATAGCAAGGATTATGGCACTAGCATAGGACCAGGCAATGTTTCATTCTGTTGCACATAGGGTTGCTATGATTTGGAGATGACTCAGTGGCATCTAACAATAACAACAACAAGGTAATTCTGTATTTAACTTTTTGAGGAACTGCCAATTTATTTTCCATAGCAGCTGCACCGTTTTGCTTTTCAACTAGCAATGCACAAGAGTTCCAGTTTCTATGTAACCTTGCCAAATTTATTGTTTTCTTTTCTTCAGATAATGGGAGCTCTGGTGGCATAATGCCTAAGGCATTTGACTGCTAACCAGAAGGCTGGCAGTTCAAACCCACTAGCCACTCCTTAGAAGGAAGATTGGGCAATCTACTTCTGTAAAGATACTGCCTCTGAAACCCAAGGAGGGGTCGCTATGAGTTGAATTGACTTGATGGCAGTGAATTTTTTTTTTTTTTTTTTTTAATAGCCACCCTACTTGCCTCCTAACCAGACGGCTGGCGGTTCAAACCCACCAGCCACTCCTTGGAAGGAAGGTTGGGCAATCCTACTTCTGTAGTGATACTGCCTTGCAAACCCAAGGAGGGGTCGCTGTGAGTCGGGTTTGACTCGACAGCACATAACAACAACAACAACAACAACAGTGGGTACGAAGAGGTATCTCATATTTGGCTTTCCTCAATGTAAATGATGTTGTACATCTTTTCATGTGCTTATTGGCCATTTTGATATTTTTGGACAGATGTCTATTCAAGTCCTTTGCCCATTTTTAAATTGAGGTTTTTTTTTGCTGTTTTGTTGTTAGTTGTAATTGTGTGAGCTATTTACTTATATATACTCATTGGTTTTGCTCCTTTGGAGAACACAGACTAAGACACTGGTGTTTCAAAATAAAACTGATTTTTGTGTTGACTGTGTTATCTTTCAACTTTGCTGAATTTGTTTATTAGCTCTGGTGGCTTTCTTGGAGAGTTTATTCCATTTAAATTTAAAGTAATTACTGCTAACAAAGAAACAAAACAAACTCACTGCCATTGATTTGGATCCGACTCATAGCAACCCCTCCTTGGTTTCCGAGGCAGTATCACTATGGAAGTAGAGTGCCCAGTCTTTGTTCCAAAGAGTGGCTGGTGGGTTTGGGATTTACTTTTGCCATTTAGCAATTTTTTTCTGTATGTCTTTTTTTTCTTCCTCAATTCCTTCATTGCTGTTTTTTTTTTTTTTTTTTTTAATGTTTAGTTGAATATTTGTAGTGAACTATTTTTTGTTTTTCTTTTCTGTGTGTTTCTTAGTTGTTTTCTTAGTGATTACCTGATTACTTTTCAGATTACAATTAACACCTTAACCCTGTAACAACCTAGTTTAAATAATACCAACTTACTTATAATAGTGTACATATACTCTGCCCCTATACATCTCTGTCCCGCTCCTTCTATATTGTTATTGTTACAAATAACACAGGTTTATAATTACTCTTTTATACATTTGACTAATATGTGAGAAAAAGAAAAATTACAAACAAAATATATTAATACTGACTTTTATATTTACCTATGTAGTTATCTTTATCAAGATAAAGGCTTCTTTATTTCTTCTTATAGCTCAAGTTACTGTGTTTTTATGCAAATAATATATACCTTCTCCATTTGTTTGCCAACCACTTCCTCCTCCTGGTTGGTATTTTTGTAAAGATATTATGCTAATTTTTTTTTTTTTTTTTTTTTTTACAGCAACTCATAAAAACGAATGGCATAATGCTGCTTACTAAAATACCTCCCAGGAGTGTTTTATGTCTTTTCATTTTGGCCTGAAGAACTCCCTTTACCATTTCATGTAGGGCAGATCTACTGGTAATGAACTCCCTCAGCTTTTTTTAAATCTAGGAATGTCTTAATTTCACTTTCATTTTTAAAGGATACTTGTACTGGATATATACCATCTTTGGTTGATAGTTTTTTCTTTCATCACTTTAAATATGCCATCACACTGTCTTCATGGTTTCTAATGAGAAACAAGATAGTAATTTTATTGAGGATCACCTTATTTGTGATGATACGCTCCTCTCTTACTGTTTTTAAAATTCTCTCTCTTTGATTTCTGACAATTTGACTATAGCACATCTTAGGGTGGGTCACTTTTAGTTTATTCTGCTTGAAGTTCATTGAGACTCTTGGATGTGTAGATTCATGTCTTTCATCATATTTGTGAAGTTTCTGGCCATTATTTCTTCAAATATTTTTTTCTCCCTCTCCCTTCTTGTGGGCCTCCTATGATGCATATATTGGTATGCTTGATGGTGTCCCAGAGGTTCCTCAGGCTGTTGAGTTTTCTTCATTCTTTTTCTTCTTGATCCTCAGATAATTTCAATTGTCTTATTTTCAAGGTCACTGATTCTTTCTTCTGCCTGTTCTAATCTGCTTTTGAGTACCTCTCCAGTATTTTTTTTTCTTCATTTCAGTTACTATACTTTTGAATTCCAGAAATTGTTTGGTTCCTCTTTATAACTGATATCTTTTTACTTATATTCTCATTTGGTTCATGCCTCATTTTCTAACTTCCTTTAGTTCGTTGTCCATGGTTTACTGTAACTCATTGAGAATATTTAGGGCAGTTGGTTTAACCTCTTTGACTAATAATTCCAGTGTCTGTGCTTCCTCAGAATTTGTTTCAGCAAATTCTTTCTTTTTTTTCCTTGTAAATGGGCCATACTTTCCTGCTTCTTTGAATGTTTCATAGTTTTTATTTTTAATTGTTGATGTAGTTGAGAATTATATGTTCTGAGTATTATAATGTAGTGGCTCTGGAAATCTGACCTGCTCACTCCTCAGGGAATGCTGTTGTTATCTGATAAAGGCTAACATTGTCTTTGTTTAGTGATGGCTCCAAATTATTTTCGAAAGGTGTATATTCTACAGTCAGTTAAAAAAAAAAAAAAAAAGAAGTATGTCATTAAGTGCTGTTGAGTAGATTTTGACTCATGGCAACCCCATGTGAAAGAGTAGAAATGCCCCGCAGGGTTTTCTTGGTGGTAATCTTTAGAAGTAGATCATTAGATCTTTCTCCTGCAGAGACACTGGATGGGTCTGAATCACCAACCTTTCAGTTAGCAGCTTAACTGCACTGCCAGGGCTCCTAAAAGAGGCACACTGGACCTTTAAGCTGCTGCTATTGGAAGAAGCCACTGCTGTTGCAAGGGCTGAAATTGTGGCAAACATCTGCACCAGTCCGTCAGGGCGCCATCTAACCAACTCAAATGCACAATCCCCAATCTTTAGAGGCTAAAGTGCCCTCTGCCTTCCCTAGCACTAGCCAGCTACTCTAGAAACATGGGCCACCAGCCCTACCACTGTAGTGGGCCTGAGGAATGGAGGATGGTAGCCAGTTGGTGATTGTGGTTCCTTTCTTCATTAGGTAGTCCTTTGATTATTGTAAGTGTCCCATCAGTTTCAGAATTCCAGAATAGTTTATTACAATTGCTCTTTCCAGTTCAATTGTTGGTTTGATAGAGGAATCAACCCCTAGAGTTTCCTACTCCACCATTCTGCATGATGTCATTCTCCATAAATGTTCTTTTAACATCTACTCTTTCTTTGGTATGTCTTTGTAGAAAAGTAAAACAAGCTTTTGATTCAATGACTGCATTTGAAGGCTAGTGCTACTATTTACCATTTGGTTAATTTGTATCTCTCATATTGTGTATGCATGTCCAAAAGCATTTGGGATAGCATACCAGGAGATGTAAACAGGCACTGACTAACCATATTGATTTTCCTATATAATCACCTTTATTCAATTGTTTTGGGGAAACATTTTTATATAAAGATAAATACTATGATATTATGAAACAGAATGAAAATTGTACATGGAATTTTTATGTAAACCATGAGACTTTAAAGAACATTTGCAATTCTGGTATGCCGCAAGGGTTAAGATTCCCAACATATCAAGATTAACACTCTTCTGTCTTTAATAGTATTTTAGTAGAAATGTTTTTAAAACAGTGGCTTTACCTTTCTAAGACTGAATTTTATGTTCATAAAAATAGAACTAAAAATACTTAATGGTTTTTTAAGAAGATTAAACAAAATAAATGAAAGTTATAGCATTTATCCTTGTACCAAATAGTTCTTAAATAACTGTTAGGTGTATGTCAGAACAGAATTGTGTTCCATAAGATTTTCAGTAGCTAATTTTTAGGAAGTAGATTACCAGGCCTTTCTTCTGAGGAGCTTAGAGGTGAACTTGAACGTTCAATCTTTCAGTTAGCAGCTGAACATGCTAACCATTTGTATGACCTGGGACTCCTTCAACTAACAACCAAACCTACTGCCATCAAGTCAATTTTGACTCATAGTGAACCCCACTGGGTTTCCAAGGTTGTAAATCATTATGAAGTAGAGTGCCTCATTTTCCTCCTATGGAGCAACTGGTGGGTTTGGACTGCTGATCTTCTGGTTAGCAGCCAAATTCCTTAACCACTATGCCATCAGCATTTTGCCATATTTAGTGCATTCCATTTTGAAGTATTAACCTTCATATAACACTTCAATCATCTCCCAATTTAACAGATATTAAATAAAAATTAAATTTGCTGTCTGTTAACTTCTAAGTCAAATATAGTACAACCCAAATAAGCATACATATTAAATTGTTAACAGATGTATAGCAACTACTTAATGTTTTAAACATTCCAGAAGACATTAGGACATTAATGAAAAATAAGGAATTTTAGCTCCTAATCTTAAGTGAAGTTTCTCCTTCTAGTCGAAGACTATGGCAGAGATTTGAAAAAATATTACAGGCAAAGGTAACTATAAAGATTACTAATTTAACAAATGGAAAAAGTGAGAAATAAAGGAGAGTTTAAATTACAGAAATTTGAGGAAGGCACATAACTTAGGCAATCTGTGTGGAGAGTTTCTAATGTTAGTTCTTTATTTTCATTTTCAGTATTTACTTTGTGATTAATTTTGTGTGCATTATTTTTTGCCATCTTAAGTAATATTTTTATCTTAAAAGATTTTTCCTTTAAAAAGTAAATATATGGAATACACTTTGTTGTTGTGTTGTTAGGTGCCACTGCATCATCTTCTACTCACAGCGACCCCATATACAACAGAACTAAACAGTGTCCGGTCCTGTGCCAGCCTCATGATCCTTGTTATACCTGAGCCCATCGTTGTAGCAACTGCATCAATCCATCTTGTTGAGGGCCTTCTCCTTTTTTGTTGACCCTCCACTCTACCAAGCATGATATCTTTCTCCAGGGGATGGTCCCTTCTGACAGCATGACCAAAGTAGGTAAGACAAAGTCTGGCCATTCTCGCTTCTAAGGAGCATTCTGGCTGCACTTCTTCCAGGACAGATTTGTCAGTTCTTTTAGCAGTCCATGGTATTTTCAGCATTCTTCACCAAAACCACAACTCAAAAGCATGGACTCCTCTTCAGTCTTCCTTATTTATTGTCCAGCTCTCACATGCGTATGAGTCAACTGAAAATACCTTGGCTTGGGTTAGGCACACCTTAGTCTTCAAGGAGACATTTTGCTCTTCAGCACTTGAAAGAAGTCTCTTGCAGCAGATTTGCCCAATGCAATACATTGTCTGATGTCTTGACTGCTGCTTCCATTGGTGTCCAATGAGAAACCAAGTAATATGAAGTCTTTGACAACTTTAATCTTTTCTCCATTTATTGTGATGCTGCTTATTGGCCCAGTTGTGAAGACTTTTGTCTTCTGTTTTCTTTATACTGAGGTGTAATCCATACTGCAGATTATAGTCTTCAATCTTCATCAGTAAATGCTTCAAGTCATCATCACTTTCAGCAAGCAAAGTTGTGTCTGTCGTCTGCATATCTCAGGTTGTTAATGAGCCTTCCTCCAATCCTGATGCCACATTCTTCTTCATATAGTACAGCTTCTAGGACTATCTGCTCAGCAAGGATATAATCCTGATGCACTTCCTTCCTGATTTTAAACCATGCAGTTTCCCCTTGTTCTGTTTGAACGACAGTTTCCTGGTCTATGTGGAATACACTTAAGTATCATTATTTGTGTAAATTTTCCTCTAGCCCTCCAAAAAATCTACTATATATATATTGATTTGTGGTAAGAATATTCATCTGGCCAACTTTCCTAAAATAAAGTTAAATGAGAGAAACTTGATATTTTAAGAAAATAATATTAAATGTTTAATTTTTCAAAAAGAGAACCATGCAAAAATATTGAAAAAATATTAGATCTTGATACATACGAGGGATCCCTACTTGTTGTTTTCTTATTGCTGGACCAATGTTCAGTTTCTTATCCTTATAATTAAGTTTTTCTGCCTAAAATAAAGAAGAAATAAGTTATTTATTATTTTGGCACTATGATTTGCAAAACCCATATGGGAAATTTAGTGAGAAAGAATTTTAGAAATTCATTTGTAATATTCTTTGAAGGCAGGAAATCATAGTGGAAAGGGAAAAAAAATCTTGGGATTCACGAAGATATGGGCCTTAAATTTGGCTTCATGCTCTGACCCTAATTTTTCATCTGAAATTTATGATTTAATAATATACAATTCAATTTCTATTTTCTCTCCTAAAAATTAAATGCTACATTTCCCATAACAAAGTTATCACACTGAACTGAAGACTACAGGACTTTTTCTCTTAGTTTAGACATGATATTCAATAGAAAGGAAATAATTTCAGGTAACCTCTAGGAATCCATGTTGATAATGTTTTTAAGGAATTTAAAATGCTACTAACACTTCACAAAAAAACACAACCTCAAGTTCTCAGTTTAAACAAATAAAGTGAAAAATTATATTAAAACTTCAATGCTATCCTCATGTAATGATTTGGAGTATGTTCTTCTGCAGATACTTTCTTTAATTTTTTTTATTTAATATTTTTGGAGACCAATGCCAATCTCAAAATATAAAAAAATTAATTTTTTTTTTTAGTAATTGCTCATTATACTGGAACTCTGCTATTAACACTTAAGGGATTAGTTTCAAAGAAAGAAGTTCTAAAAGTAAAGTTAAATATATCAAAAGACCTCACCTCTTGTAAAATTTTTTGTGCATCTTCTTGTGTTTCAAAAGTGATGAAACCATACCTAAATAAATGCATGAATTAGTTACTTAAACTATTACATTAATGTTTTAAGATTTTTTAAAAGTTTGATTTTAAGAATAGAACTCTATAGGAGGGAGTATCTTTCTATGGTAGACCAGGATGGAAGGTTAGAGACAGGGAACTAAAAGAAAAAAAAGAAACTAGGGATCTTGTAACAGTTTTAGCCCTGAGCTGTATCTAAGACAAGAAAGTATGATTCATGGTTTGGGTTATAAATTGGGATGCAATGAATTTTAGTGCAGAGCAACAATCTTTTAAATTAACAGGCATTTGGCTTAAATAGGAATCAAACTGGTGGGGGGAACCTTAAAAAAATTAAAGTAAAATTTTAAACACAATAAAATTTCTTTTATTGGTGAGTATATAAACTTACTATTTATTATTGTGATATATATCAATAATATAATTATATATTAGTATATTTCTCCTTATATAATATCAATTAAAAAATATGTACAATCCTGCCTTTTCATCTGATTGTTCTTTCAGTGTGCAATTTATGTAAGTTCATATTTAAAGCTGGAAATACATGATATATGGCATAATATTCAGCCAAAAGTAGTTAAAGAAAAGTATATTCCTCCAAAGCATAATTTCTGTAAGTATGGAAATTTAAAGAAACTTTTTTGAACAGTGCTAAATTTCTTAACTACTATTTTCTTTAATTTAGTTTACATTATTTACATTTAGTTTAATTTATAAAATGTAAATAAATGTAAATTTAATTTAATTTACATTATAAATAAAATTCCTTTTTCTGATAAAGGAATTTATCTTTTTCTATAAACCCAAACATTAAAGAAGAGCAAAAGATGTTATTTTTACATTAATTTTTTTTTGGTGGAACACATATACCACCCAGTGGAAAATGCATAAAATGCAATTTACATTTTCATGTATTTTTAAATGATAAAATATGGATATTATCAATATAATACAAATCCTATTAGCCAAACAAAAGTGATCTTAATCTTACATCACCTTAATATTGCTTGGCAGTCTGGAGAAACATTTCATCTGTATAAAGATAACCTCTCTGTAAGATCTCATATCTTTCAGAGTGCCTACCTGTTAATACTTACATTTCTCACTTATCTTTTTCTATCTACTTCATTGGTACCTTCTCTTATGTCTATAAATATGCTTGTCTCACCTTTCACCTTTTTCCCTCTCTGAAATTTGGCTTTTGTACATACCAATCCACTAAAACAGCACTAAAGTCATTGATATTGCTATACAAATTCTGTTGCTGGTTTCTCAAATTTTATTCTTAATGCAGCAATAAACATCAGTTCCATTAGTTACATCTCTCATATTAGTCCCCTATTAGGTCTCTGAGACACAGCAAAGAGCTAATCCTTGGGGTTAGTTGTCTTAAAATGAAGTTCTAAAGCAGAGATACAATTCCAAATGGATCTGATTCCTTTAGCTTCTGGTTCCTTAACTACTGGACATTGTTGTTGTTGTTATTGTTATGTGCCGTCCAGTAGGACGCGACTCATAGCGACCCCTCCTTGGGTTTCCGAGGCAGTATCACTATGGAAGCAGATTGCTCCATCTTCACTCGATATTAAGTGCTTGCTACCTAACATGGTCCCTCAGCCCACGTAAGATTAATTTTCTAATAAATTAAGGAATATTATGGCGCCTCCCTCCCTTCAAAATACACGTAGGCACACAGGCATGCATATTAGCTTATGTAAGAAATAGAAGTGGGGGGAAGAACATGGGATGAAATTGTTAAAAATCACAAAAACAAAGAACCAAAAATAAGGTAGTAAACCAAAGTTAGAAAACCAACAAAATACGGTTGTTAATTCTATGTACTATCTTTAGTGATACTAACCCTTTGGACACTCCAGCTCTGTCATTTACAATCTTCACTTCTTTTACAGACCCATACTGGGAAAAAAATTTTCTTAAATCATTTTCATTTGTCTAATGGAATAAAAAGAAGATATAAAAAAATATAATTGAAAAAAATTAAGCAACTCATGCTTGCTTTGAAGACAAAAAAAGTTACAGATAATAATATGGACATAAAAACGCCTCTCATTATAAAAACTATGAAACTATTAGGTTATTAAAAGAAACATCTTGCTTTATCCAGTAATTATGTTGTTAAATGGTTACTATGTCAATCAAAAATCTTATGCTGAATTATTTTAAAACTCACGATTTAAAGGACTCTTTCAGTGGTTCTTGTTCTCTAGTTGGCCAGTTTTTCAAAACAATTTGATTGGGCATGGCTATAAATATACACTAAGTACATACTACTACTGACTCTTGTGGTTTAGAAAGGCTCATAGTTGTAGCAGAAGATCTAGGTTATGTTGGCCTACACTACTTGCTCTATTTTAATCAGCATAGTCCCCAGGAAGAGCTGGGTGTTAGGAAAGGTGTATATTCAAAGTAGTTGAACTCAACTTGTAATAATGAGAAGTGTCTGTAAGATTTAGTTATCAGATCATTTATCTGTACTCAAAATCCATTTCAGCTAAATACAGACACTATGATATACTAAAAATTAAAATGTGAATCATAGTTAGGCTCACAGTGTACAAGATGTCTACAAAGATGGTCTTGGCATATTTGGTTTTAACTGAAATAGTCTCTATTTATAGACTCATATCAGCCTTTCCCTTTTCTGTTTCAGCTGTAACTGTTTGGCCCCAAGAGTAATTTGTCCCTAGAAAATTTTTTTCTTTATGTATATAGTAAAAGAGCCATGGCTCTAGCAGAGCTATGCCTCTTGCATTCCACTGCTACCTTACTTCTTGTTGTTGTTACGTGCCGTCGAGTCAGACCCGACTCATAGCAACCTCTCCTTGGGTTTCCGAGGCAGTATCACTACGGAAGTAGGAATGCCCAACCTTCCTTCCGAGGAGTGGCTGGTGGGTTTGAACCGCCAGCCTTAAAGCCTGCTAAATTGGATGATGGCAAACCATGAGTTAATCTAAGATTAAATGATTGTTCTTTATAATAAACACATAATGGTATCAATGCTAGAATAAGGACTAGTGTTAGAGATTTGAAAACAAATTAAACTATTCTGTGGTTAAGAATTGCTAGCTCAATTTTATAGCTAATTTCTTCATTTAGGAGTAAGGACATGGGAAGATGTTGTGATAATTAAAGGATGATTAAATATTAAGAGGAACAGGCTGTAGGTGTTTAAATACAAGAGTTTTAAAAAATTTGAGACTGCTTGGAACGATAGTAAACTATTTCCTCGCCTCAAAAGGGTGCAAAGGAGAGAGCCCTAGAAGTTACCTCAAAGCTATGACTACACTGTAATAATGAACTCCAAAATTCATATTGTGGATGATGGGCTTCAGTAATCAACAGTACAAATTTTATATTTATTGATTATGTGTTTTTTAAAACATACTAACCTATTATAATATAAATTAATTTCAAACAAGGGTACCCAAAGTGAGTATTTTTGGACAGCCATTAGTATTTTCCACAGAAGCAGAAAATCTTTTTTAAAATAAGCATTTCACGAGAAATCATTTTTCTTTATTTTTACTGAAATAATCACATACTTTCTTATAAGTCATTATTTTGGCTAATATATTAAAAGCATAACATTATCTTGAACAGGAAAAAAGTAATTCCATTTAAATTGTGACAGATTGATTATATGGAAATAGCCAGTTGCTGTCTAGTCTGTTCCAACTCATGGCGACTCCATATGTATCAGATTAGAACTCTACTCCATAGGGCTTTTCAATGGCTGATTTTATGGAAGCAGATCACTAGGCCTTCCTTCTGTGGCACCACTGGGTGGATAAAAAGCTTATCTTTATGGTTAGCATCTGAGTGTGATAACCAGTTAACAACACCTAGAAACTCCTATGCAGAAACAGTGATTTATAAAAATCATACTGTAATGGCACAAGGATTTTTTAAATTAAAAAAATACAACTCTCCCTTTAATTTCCAATGCATAATATGGAAGTATTGAAATCTTACTGTATATACATTTGCAAGTAAGAGGATACCACTTACAACATTCAACCATGCCTTTCTTATACATGGTCACCACTATTGTATATATACACACATATATATATAAAATAGGAGCTCTGGTAGTATAGTGCCTAAAGCACTTGACTGCTAACCAGAAGGCTGGCAGTTCAGACCTACCAGCCGCTCCTTGGAAGGAAGATGGGGCAATCTACTTCCGTAGTGATACTGCCTCGGAAACCCAAGGAGGGGTTGCTATGAGTCGGGTCCTACTCGACAGCACATAACAACAACATATATAAAATATCTCACAAACTGTATTTCTTTGAAAAGAGTGAAATGGATGACTATTAAATATATTACTGTTGTGATGCTTTATTCTGACAAGGACACAGGACTTTTTTGTGATCCAGTTCTGAATTAAACCATAGAGAGCAATTTACTCAAGAAATTCTTGAACATGGAGTAAAAAAAGTATTTGATATGATGAATGTTTTTTCTTTGTATCTTCTTTTAAAAATGATGATCACACATTATTTGGGCTACTGGAGTATTATTTAAGAAAATATATTAGTGTGGTATGGTGAAATGACAAATATGGAGCTGTGAGTCAAGAAACAGTCTACTCTTCACTCTGCCACTAATTAGTTAGAAGCCTATGTCAAGTCAATGAAGCTCAGTTTCCTGGTATGTGAACCTGGACAATTACATATGCTTTCTTTTAGTTAGTTTCATAGCTATTGAAGAGATTACTTATACTAATAATTTGAAACCTACTCATCATTATGCAAATATATTATTTTTACAGCTGCACAAAGAAAAAAATTTCTGAGAAATAAAACAACTTCTAATGCAAAATATATACGATGTTACATGCATGAACAGGTACCTTAAAGTCAATTCCTCCTACAAAGATGCGATTAGGGATCACTGTTCCATATCTTGGGGCACTTGTTGGGTTATTCAAAGGCACAGGTGACACAGGATTAGGGGATGGAGATAATGAATCTGTTAGCGTCTGATTTGATGTTTGCTGTAAAATAAAATTATTTAGTCTTTTAGCACTGGTGTAAGTTTTGATGCAGGCTAAGACATATATCTTTCAAAAGGACAAGTCAGACAAAACTTAGTATTTTAGACTTTACTTTTATCTGAATATTATGAAGATTATAATTAGCGCTAATTGCTTTTAGGGGCAACACAAAATATAGGAAATATTTCTCTACAACAATCTACTCAATTACAGAAAAAATCTTATGGTGAAATATAAAACTCAAAAAGATTTTGAGAAAGAGAAAAGCAGCCCTTGGACAGATGGAAGCTGGCCAGGCACAACCAACTGGGCCTTGTTATTCAGAGTTAGCCTGGCACTTCTAGGCTAACAGCTAGGCTATGTGTTCTTTTATTAAGACAATACCAACATTCAACAAGGTCATACTTTGATTGTGTGGATCAAATAAAAAGAAAACCATGCCATAATCAAGTCTGAACAATGATAAAAACAAGAGTATAGCCCATACTACAAAAATAATCAAATATCCCTCTGTCCTGACTGATTTGAACGACTGCTACTTCTTTCTTCCTTTTTCTCTTTTTAACCAATCATAGCTTTAGCCCCAATCCATTTTTCTTACTTTCTAGATAAGAATTATTAACATATCCAATCATAGAATTATTCCCACTTCCTGATAACATAGCAAAGTCCTTCTTTCTTAAACCCTCAACAAAAATCACTTAACACATGTCTAAATTCTTGATCTTTAATAATTCCTAATAACTTCTTTTTAACTGCCTCTTACTGAGGGGCCCCATGGCTCCCCATGGTGTATATCCTACCTTGTTGCAATGAGTCAATAAACCCAATTTTATTCAACTATAGGTGCATTCCTAGTGGGTTTTGGCTAAAGGGCATTAGCAAATTAATAGAGAAATTCTGACAAGTTCAAGTTCACTGTTTTTCAGCTGTAATGTCAAATTTTTAAATGTCCTTGTGCATTTGAAGGAGCCCTGGTAGCCTAGTACTGAAGGCATTTGACTACTAATCGGAAAGCTGGTGGTTTAAACCCACCAGCCACTCCTCAGAAGGAAGGTTGAGCAATCTACTTTCATAGTGATACTGCCTCAGAAACCCACGGAGGGGTCACTATGAGTTGGAACTGACTCTACGGCAGTGAGTTTGGTTTGGTTTTTTGGTTTGGTGTGCATTTGAAGATTGAACTGATTTTGTAAAGATATGTTATTTGTATAATTCATAGGTATAACTGTTTACACTAAAGAACTGAGCTCAGTTCATATTCATATGTTCACAATTCTAACTCAGAGAACCTAATTTAAATTTTAAACAAATATATATTTTATAACAAATACATATTATATAAGGTGTTGTACAATAGCAAGATAGTAGATTCTTAAGGTCTATCTGAAACAAACAAGATTTGAGACTAGAATTGTAAAAGAAACCAATTCAACAACTTGCAAATAATTTTCTTTCTGGGAATATTATTTGGAATTCTGCATCAGTCTAACATACTGTGATAGTTGGAGCTGTGTGTCAACTTGGCTGGACCACAATTCTCTGTGGTTTAAGCAATTGTAATGTGGGTTGTTCCAATGATGGGATCAGATGTATATGTTATGAGCAGCCAATCCATTGAAAGGGAGTTTCCGTAGGGGTGTGGCCTGCTTCCAGTGTATTTATGGACATTCTGGGAAAAGAGACAGTCTTCTGTGGATCAGGATTCTGTTGTGCTGCCTACAAGTGTCCGTGAGCAAACAATCCACCATTTGGCCTGGAAATCTTGGATTCGTCATTCGTTGGAGTCAACAGCCAGTATACTGCCTGCCAACCTTGAGCTCTTTAGCCCCTGCAGCTGCATGAGTCGGGAAGAGCCTCCAGCTTGATGTTTGATCCAAGAACTTGGGACCTGCCGCTTCTATAAGTGTGTGAGCTGTTTTCCTAAGATAAATTTCTCTTTCTCTCTCTCTCTATAAGCTTTACTGGTTTTGCATCTCTAGAGAACCCAGTCTAACACACGCACGAAATGACTGCTTCAAAAAACTTGAAGTTCATGATTTCAATGCGCTGAGAAACAAATAAATGAAAACAAATAGATAGGGGAGCTGTTATTCTCTTTCACAGTTCTCTTCTTTCACTTCATTGACCAATAAAACCATCACCTCTATCTTAATCTCTGTAAGATGTACAGAGAAATAGTCAGTGGCGACTATGGGGCTACAGGCTGGACCTCACAGGTTCTTTACCATCCAGTCTTAAGGTGTGTGTGGAGGCACATATTCTCAAGAGTTTATGGATATATCTTTAAGGCACAGAAAAATCACCACATTTAGTAATTATTGCGGTATAGTTTCCAATTAAAGAAACTGAGAACCTCATCTTAACAGTGTCCTCTCTGGGCATCTGGAGGTAATTTATAACTTTACTTTACTCAGTAGGATTTAGTGCTCAGAATGGATGAGCCCATCAAGTATCAATGGGATAGTCAGTTTTATTTTTCAAACTGTTCTTTTATTCTAGAGATAATATAGCAGTTTGTATAGATATATAACTTTAACTGTTTCTTTACAGAGTGTAGGTATTACCTATTTGCTAAATTAAAAAATATCATCACAAAATTCTCTTCTTAAAAGCAAAATTAGAGTTCAATAGATGAACTCATTTATTCTCAAACTTAAGTAAAAGTCAAATCTCATTATTTTTCATTGAGAGAAGGATGAAACAAATGAAAGTGAACAGAGTACTTTATTTCTGATCTTGAGAAATTAGATAAAGGATAAAAACCAAAAAGCCAAACTCACTGTGTGGACTTGATTCGACTCATAGCAACCCCCCCTTGGGTTTCCCAGGCAGTATCTCTAAGGAAGTAGATTGCCCAATCTTCCTTCCGAGATAAAGGGTACTCACTGAGAAAAGGCAAACATCAACTTTTTACACCCAGTTTACCTCACTCTCCAGTTTCTAAGGGTCCTGCCTTATTGTGGATTCCAAATGCTTTATTTTTCCTCTTATCACTCATCATTCTCTAACATACTACATCATTTACTTATATTTATTGTGTCGTCTCTTCCACTAGAATGTAATGTAATGTTAATGAGGGCAGCATCTAAAGTAGTGATGGGTACATATCAGGTGCTCAATAAAGATTTGTTGGGTGAATGAATAAATGAATAAATCATTTCTTCAGGAGAACCTGCTCTCCAGGCTGGAACTGAAGAATACATGATGAATAATAGCCTAGTAAATATTGCACTTAACACACTGCAAGTAGAAACAACACTTAAGTTCCTTAGAGAGGGACAGAGATGCATTGAGTTAAACAGCAGAGTCTTAAATTCCACTGGCAATAATTCTGCAAGAGTATGAAAGCATTTAAATAGATGATACTATTGGGTTAGAAGGGTCCTTGGCTGTAATAATACTTCAGCACTGAACACTTTATTAAAATTCATCTCCAAAGTAATGTTCCCTCACTGCCTCCCCCCTTTGAGAATTAACTTCCAAATCTATCAAATACTTTGCAAATGAAGACAACAAGAGGAGGATGGGCTAACCGTCGCAGTCACGGCCTCGGCGCTCCTTCCCCTCTGAGGCCAGCAAGTTGAGGCGCTGGGGAAAATGGCCGCAGAGATACCTTCCTCGGGTTCTCTCGGGTCATCGTGGACTTGGGCACTGACACGAGGATCCACCCCCTCCCCACCAAAGTGCGGGAGGGAAAAAAAGGCTAACCAGCGAGAAATTTTGCTCCGCAAACCACCCAGAAGCAGTGGCGGGAACCCTCAACCGTACCGACCCAGGCGTCAGCCTCATGCGCAGTAGGCCCGCCAGCCTTCGCGTGGCAGGAGCTGATTGGCCACAAGCGGGGCGTGGGGTGGGGCACGGCGACAAGTTGCCATGGCCCCTGGGGTCCACAGGGCCACCTGACCCTCCCCACCAGGCCCTGGCTGGCTCTGGTGCACGAGAGCTAGGGTCTCCTAGGCTGATACAAGTCACAGGTCTCCCTCTCGTCCCTCAGGTCTCTCAGGCTGCCTCGTCCCCACCGACCAGTCAGAGAGAGGTGTCTGCTGCTGTGGCTGCTCTTCGCCCCGGGTGGAATCCCTCCAGTGGGAGAGAGTGTCTAAGACGCTGCCGAGCCCAGTTTCGGCGGGAAAGCAGTTTATCTGGCCCAGTGCACATGGCCCAACCACCAGTCGCCTCTCAAAAACTCCGGGCTGTTTCTGAGGCCCCCAGCCTGGCTACATCCTGTCTAGACCCTGTGGGCACACATTTCCTTCCCTACAATACAACTCGACAAGCAAAGGGCTCTTCGCGGTCGTCTCTGGGACACCCTGGCCACGTTTCTTCCCAACAAAATAGGAAGGTTTGGGAGCTAAACCTCGCCCATCCAGCCCCTCAAGGACGGGGCCCACATTGCTCCTTCTCCCTGTTTCCGCACCTTCCATCCCCGGACACTGAATCCCTGATGGAGGTACTCACCACCTCAGACTCGGTCTCCATCTTCTTCTCCAAGCTTCAAATATGAGGGAGGGAAAAGGAACAGTAACCTCAAGTTTGAAAGGGCCTTCACACCCGGTAAGCAGCACCACGTTTCCGGAGAGGGAACTCTCTCCCCCTGGCGGCGACGGTGGCGATGGCAGCTGCAGCGGCGCAGGCTCGGAGCTGGGGCCTGAACCTGCCACCTGGAGGGGGGGCGGGGAAAAGCAAGCGGTGTCGCCACCAGTGGCGGGTAATGGTGCGGGAGGGCGCTGCAAGTGGGGGGGGGGGACGCGGGCGGGCGGATTTCAGCTTGGCCCGGGTCGCGCAGCCGGGACGTCTCAGGCAGAGCGCGCAGCTGGTCAGGGCGGGCGTGGGGTGTGCTAGTCGAGGGCTCGGTTCTGTGGCCACTCTCGCTTGCTTTCAGACGGCTGGAGAGGAGAGAGCGAACAATTATGCAAAGCTCCATGCATCGCACGCCTTTCTCTCTTCTCCCCTTTAGAGACGAAGAGTTGGCCTCGGGGAGTGGAGGGCTTCGAGAGGTTGAGGTGACGCCCAGGCTTTACTAAAGAGCGAGAAGCTAGTTG
Organism: Orycteropus afer afer; assembly: GCF_000298275.1. NCBI lineage: Eukaryota > Metazoa > Chordata > Mammalia > Tubulidentata > Orycteropodidae > Orycteropus > Orycteropus afer. Next base: position 37,409,909 of record NW_006921589.1, on the reverse strand, counting down.
AGGGGCGACTTTCGAAGAGTGGTGCAAAGCGAGGAGAGACGTTTCCCGAGTCAAACGCTAGCCCTTGGAGCATGACGCCCCAAACTCCGACTCTCAAGAAGCCGCGGAGGCGCGACGCACCTGTTGTTGCCGTCACTCATCCCTGCTGAGCGGGCGGGGACCGCGCAGGCGACTTGGCCGGGCTGCAACGCAGTCCCGTCCGGGCTGCTGAGTCCTTCCCAGGCCAGCGCCCTGGGCCATTCCCGTGGGGCTCGACCCAGCTGAGCACGGCCAGCTGCGGGACCGTCTCCGGACCGGTCTGCGATGAAGCCACTCGTTCGTGAGGGTGTGAGGATTGTGCGACATGATTGGAGAGGTTCCAGCCTCCAGTAGGCTCAGATCTCCCTTGAAAAACCACTGCTTTGTAACGAATAATTCTAAACGGTGGTTGAGACTTTATATATATGTTCATATGTATAAATCCCAAATGAAAAATGAGATTCACCTTTTACTCAAATTTGAGAACAAATTATTTCATCCATTCAACTCTTAATTTTAGTTTTTAAGAAGAGAATGCTGTGAATATATCTATTTATATAAAACCGTGTTGTAAATATTTACAAAGAGGTAAGTTTATGCAATAATAATAATAATAATAATAATTACCATTTATCAAGAACTCACTTTGTTGTGGACACAATGGTTTCTAATGAGTATCCTTTAGTCAGCTCATTCTCACAGCAACTTATCAGATAGATACTTCTATTACCTTCATTTTACGGGTGAAGAAATGGTGGTTTGGAGGTTAAGTAACTTGGTCAAGGTTTAAAACTAGATTTAGGTGGTAGGAAAATTGGATTTCGACATGCACAAAAAGGAAATAGGATCCAGGCCTCCCTAAAATCATAAAATTCTTAGGAAAAAAATGCAGGCAAAATGCTGTCAGAAGGCATGTTTTTGTTATGATAACAAAAGCACAAATAGCAAAAGATGAATAAATAGGACCTTACAAAAATTGAAAACCTTTCTTCATTAAACAACTTTACCAAAAAAGTAAAGAGACAAGGTACCAAGTGGAACAATATCTTTGAAAACTAAATATTCAACAAGAATCTAACAACCAATATATATAAAAACTTTGACAATTTAACAACAAAGGAACAAATAACCCAACCATAAAATTAGCAAAGGACTTGAATAGACATTTCACCAAAGAGGACATTCAGATAGCCACCAAACACATGTAAAGATGCTCAACATTATTAGACATTAGAGAGATGCAAATCAAAACCACAATGAGATACCATTTAATTCCTACCAGGACGTGTAAGGAAAAAAAATATATATATTGGTGAGGATGTGGGGAAATTGGAGCCCTTAGCTGGTGGGAATGCAAAATGGCATAGCCATTGTGGAAAACAATGTGACAGTTCCTCAAAAAATTAATGATATATATAACATGATTTAATGATATATATATGACATATAACTCAGCAATTCTACTCCTAGATATTTACTCAAAAGACAGGAACTCAAAAAGAGACTTGTACTCCAATGTTCACAGCAGCACTATTCATAATAGCCAAAGTGTGGAGACAATATAAATACCCATCACTAGATGAGTGGATAAACAAAATGTGTTACATACATACAATGGAATACTGGTCAGCCAGTAGGAGATATGAAGTCTGGATCCATGCTATAGTATGAATAAAACTTGAAGACTTTATGCTGAGCGAAATAAGTCAATTACAAAAGAACAAATGTTGTATGATCTCCCTTATATAAAAAGACAAGAAGAGGCAAATGTATAGAGACTAAAGTTTATTAGTTGTTACTAGGGGCAGGAGGGAGGGGGAAGCCGAGGGGATTAACAGTGATGGAAAAATTTCATTGATTAAAGGTAGGGCTGCACAGTCCATTATTGTAATTGCTGTCAATAAGTTGTACAACTGTAAAAATGTTGAATCGGCAAAAGCTGCGTCATAGATATATTTACAAAAATGACTGAAAAAAAAAAAAAGAGTGGCTGCTGAGGCTGCTTATGTACAATCAAACTCATCATGGGACTTCGTTCCTTGGTTTGAAGGTTTAGAGTCATGGTTTCATGGGGCATCCCAATTAATTGGCCTAATAAAAATGTTTAGTACTTTTGTTCTACCTCCTTGTTTGGGCTTTGTGCCTAGTATCTTAAAAGCTTGCAAGCAGCCATCCCAGGTACAACAACTGGTCTCTATTCACCTGGATTAACAGAGGAAGAAGGAGAGTCAGGAATAGGAGGAGGATAGGGAATGTGTTTAATTGCCTCCATGAACAACTGCCTCCTTTGCCATGAGACTGGAAGAACAAGATGGTGCCCAGCTACTATTACTGAACATTTTGATCAAAGATTCATTCTGCAGAAGAATCCTGATCAAAAGTGGGAAAAATGCAGAAGAGAATCTCAAATTCTCATGGTCTGTAGACTTTCTGTAGCCATGGAAGATAGATAAGCCCTTTAAAATATTGCCCTGAAATAATCTTTAAATTTTAAACCAAAAATATGGCCTGAAGTCATCTTAAAATTGCACAGTTGTTGAATTTAACTAGTAAAAAAGGTCTTCCTGGGGCATTATGCCCTTTTAAGAACTATCTATATAGGATCAAATTGACAACAGTAATTTGAAAGATTAGATAGGAACCCTAGGAGGCAGTGAATTTATGTCAATGAGGGAGGAACGGCTCAGAAACCAGAGTGAGAATGGTTACACAGCTCAAAGAATGTAATCAATGTTACTAAATTGTGCATCTATAAACTGTTGAATTGGTGTATGTTTTGCTGTGTATGTTTTCAACACCAGCAACAAAAGAAATAAAATTTAGAATATAAAAAACAGCTACTACAGGAGATTTAACCATGGATCTGTTTGACCACAGTTCAAGATCTTAGCCAGTTTGCCATATATTTTTAAAGAATCAGCATCAACAACTGTCAAAGTTTACATCAGTAATAACTTTTTGTACTCTTAATTGCAAAAATTTGAGCTTAGGTTATTTTACTTCCAAGACAAAGGGTTAAAATATAAAATTAACTTTATTAATTTTCAGTCTGTTCAAAGATAAGTTCTTCTTCATATTATTTACCAAAAATAAACTAGGAAACATACTTTTTGTTTGGGTTATTGAACAATTTCAGCTAAAGTGTCCTAAAAATCATTATAAATTTCTGCATGCAATGTAAGCTCATTTTCTTAGGTTTTAGTTTCTGTGGAAACAGTGAATACAAATTCAAATTTAATTTAAAAACTCATATTCTAGTGCAAAATAATTTTACTGTTCAATATTAAAACTGATCTTCTTTGAGTACCCTTTCAAGTAGAAATGATAGATCTGAATAATGTTACCACCTCTTTTGCCTAAATTTTTTTTTATTAAAAGTATTTGTTTTTAATATTTTTAAAATACAGTTAATTCTTCAGAGCAGTTTTTAGGTTTACAGAAAGTACAGAGAGTTCCCATATCCCAGTCTCTACCCCCTTGCACAGGAGCTCTGGTAGCATAGTGGCTAAAGCACTTGACTGCTAGCTGGTGGTTCAAACCCACCAGCCACTCCTCGGAAGGAAGGTTGGGCAATCCTACTTCCGTACTGATACTGCCTCGGAAACCCAAGGACGGGTCGCTATGAGTCGGGGCCGACTCAACGGCACATAACAACAACAACACCCCCTTGCACACAATTTCTCCTATTTTTAACATCTTGCATTTGTGTGGTGCATTTGTTACAATTCATGACAATATTGCTACATTATTATTAACTAAATTCCATAGTTTTTATAGGGTTAGTTCTTTGAAAAGACAACTTTGGAGACTGTATTCTCTAAAAAAATTATCTACCACAGTAGATACTCAGTCTGACACACTAATTAACCAACAAAATTTAGAGAATACCAACTATATTCCAAGGTCTGTTTTGGGTGCTATGGGAATATACTGTTCTAACTTCTAATTCTTATATGGTACTGGTGATTTTAAAATTTTAGTAAATCATGTAAGATTCTATAATTCAACTTTTCAGGCATTTATAGAGTTCCTATTATGTGTAATACATAATTCTACTGTCCATCTGCCACTTTATCTTATTGTGGTGGCTTTCATGTTGCTATGATGCTGGAAGGTATGCACTGGTATGTCAGTGACCATCAGGTTGCCAATGATGTACAGGTTTCAGCAGAGCTTCCATATTAACATAGACTAGAAAGAAAACCCACTGCCATAGAGTCAATTCTGACTCATAACTATCCTATAGGGCAGAGTAGAACTACCATGTAGGGTTCCAGGATGTAAATCTTTACAGAAGAAGACTACCTCATCTTTCTCCTTTGGAGCTGCTGGTGGGTTAGAACTCCAGACCTTTTGATTATCAGCCAAATGCCTTAGCCACTGTATCACCAGAGCTCTTTAAACTAGGAAGAAATTCAGTGAAAACCCTATGGATCACAATAAACTATTGTCTGATATAGAGCTGGAAGATGAGCTCCTTAGGTTGGAAGGCACTCAAAATACACAGTGGGCATGACCATACCATAAGCACAATTGTGAAGATGGTGCAGGACCTGGCAGCATTTTATTCTGTTGTATGTAGGGTTGCCATGAATGGGAGTTGACTGTAACTAACAACAACAACAAAATGGGAGATACAAAGATGAACACGATCATACCTCTGTTCTCAAGATTGCCACATCTTCTTTCTGAGGAGTGGCTGGTGGGTTTGAACTGCCAGCCTTCTGATTAGCAGTCAAGTGCCTTAGGCACTACTCTACCAGAGCTCTGTAGTGCTACTGCCTCAGAAACCCAAGGAGGGGTCGCTATGATTCGGATCCGACTCCACGGCACATAACAACAAACAACAACAGAAGGGAGAAAAGACTGAAAATTCCAAATAATAATTATATGTAAAATATGCTTGTAATAAAATACAAGTAAAATAGCATAAATGATACATGAACTACCATCAAAGATTCATGGGAGCAGAGAAGATGGCATTTTGGAGCATGATGTCCAGGGCTGGGTAAAGACACTGTCATGGCTGGAACACTGGTCTGGTCAGAAAGTGGGAGGAAAACTACTGAGCTCCCACTATGTGCTTTCTCTCTCTCTCTTTGGAAATCTTAGTGTTAGAGGGATATAGCAACTCACCTAATTGCATTGGCAGTAAGTAGTAGATGCAGTTTTCAAAACTTAGTTCTGTGTGACTCCAGTGCTGAAGCACAGTTCACTTTCAAAGTTATTTATCTCATTGTAAAAAGGAGCTAGAATTTTATTCTGGAGATCTTTGCAAATAGGATGCCATCAAAGGTGATTAAACCATTAAATTGTATAATCAGCCAAAATTTGCAGATTTTCTCAGACCAGAGAACAGTTTTGAGGGACAGATACTAGAAACAATTATGAGGAGGAAACTACTCAAGTAATGGGTGCCTGTAAGGGGAACAAAACAAAACGCTAGAAAAGAATTAAGAAAATACCAGTGAGGACATGAGACTGTAGGGGATGGGTGATAATGGAGAGGACTTGGTGAGGGTCATTCAGAAGTTCCAAGATTCTAATATTAGAGCTGTCATTCAGAAAGATAAAAAAGTACAATACATGTTAGGTGCCATTAAGTTGGTTCTGACTCATAGCAACCCTACGTACAACAGAATGAAACACTGCCTGGTCCTGTGCCATCCTCACAATCATTGCTATACAGAGTCCATTATTGCAGCCACTGTGTCAATCCATCACATTGAGGATCTTCCTCTTTTTCACTGATAGAGATCTAACATGGTATCCTTCTCCTAGGATTAGTCACTTTTTATAACAGGACTGTGGTGTAGTAAATTACTTAGTGTGGCTTTTCTACCCATAAGTCTTTGTAAACTCCAAGGTGGGATTTTCTATGAGCAACTGAGGAGCTCCTGATTGCTGAAGCTATCCAGGAAATTAACTGTGAGAATACATACAAAGCAAATTTAATGTGCCAGGCACAAAGTAAGTGCTCAGAATTAGCTATTATTATCATCCATATTATTGCTCAGAAAAACCAAACTATACTGCCATCGAGTAAATTTTGACTCATTGCAACCACCATTGGGTTTCTAAGGCTGTAAAACTTTGTGGAAATAGAGTGCTTCATCTTCCTCCTGTGGACCAACTGGTGGGTTTGAACGGTTAACCTTCTAGTTAGCAGCCAAATGCCTTACCCACTGCGGTGTAGTAAATTACTTAGCGTGGCTTTTCTACCCATAAGTCTTTGTAAACTTCAAGGTGGGAATTGCTATTAGCAACTGAGGAGATCCTGATTTTAAAGTCGCCCACCTGGGTTATTTCTGTTGAGTGTGGCACAATACAATGTTCTGGGAGGTTCCCACTCTCTCTCACGTGCTTAGAGTTCTGATGCTGTGATTGGCTAGTTTGGCCACCCTTCCAGGCTCAAAAGGAGGCCTCCTGGAGGCAGAACGCTCTCTGACTGCTGGTTGAGGAAGACGTGCCCCGGAAAGAGACACGTGCTGCTGGGAAAGAGACGCAAGAGACACGTGTTGCTGAGGAGACACCGAGGGACCAGCACTGCTTGGAAAGAGACTGTGAGAAACTGTTGGCTGAGGGACGGTGGGCTGGGAGAGAGACTGAACGTTCTTCCTGAACTTGAGTTGTAGCCTGATGCTTCCCTAATAAACCCCATAATCTGTGAGTTTTGTGTGGCCACAGTGAATTATCGAACCGAGGAGAGAGGTGGTGGGTGCTTTGGGAGGAACGGTTGGAGAAAGGGCTAGAGGGAGGCAGCATGTCTGGCCTTGTAGGAATAGGCCTTGGGTTACTGCTGGTAATCCTGTCTACCTCTTGTAGGGTTAGAGGAGGTCAGAACATGTGGCCTCCTTGCTGTTTTTGCAATGACCAAAGTACAAGAAATGAAGTCTAGCCATTATTCCTTCTAAGGAGCATTCTGGCTGTACTTCCTTCAAGACAGTTTTGTTCTTTCTTCTAGCAGTCCATGGTACACACAATATTCTTTGCCAAGACCACAACTCAAATGCATCAACCTGGTGGCATTAATTCATTGTCCGGCTCTCACGTATGTATGAAGCTATTGAAAATACCATGGGTTGGGTCAGGTGCACCTTAGTCTTCAAAGTGACATCTTTGCTCTTTAACACTTTAAAGAGGCCTTTTGCAGCAGATATACCAAATGCAATACATTGTTTGATTTCTTTATTGCTACTTCCATGGGCACTGATTGTGGATCCAAGTAAAATGAAATCTTTGACAACTTCAGTCTTTTCTCTGTTCATCATGATATTGCTTATTGGTCCAGTTGTGAGAATTTTTGTTTTCTTGATGTTGAGGTGCAATCCATACTAAAGTCTGTAATCTCAGATTTCCATCAGTAAGTGCATCAAGTCTTCACTTTCAGCAAGCAAGGTCGAACCATCCGCATATCGCATATAAAATACATAACATATTGCAAACCTATGTCGCACATGTTTTTAATGATTTCTGCCAGCATTCTGATGTCTTTTTTTTATTTATCTTTTCTCCTTTACACTGTCTATTAATGAAGTAGTACTTATTTCAGAAATTTACCCCAAAAGCTGGACTATAAGGAAAAGAATGTGGCATCAGAATTGAAGGAAGACTAAATAACAATCTGCAATATGCAGATGACACATCTTTGCTTGCTGAGAGTGAAGAGGACTTGAAGCACTTACTGATGAAGGTCAAAGACTACACCTCAACATAAAGAAACCAGAATTAAGCAACATCATGATAAACAGACAAAATATTAAGGTTGTTAAGGATTTAATTTTACTTGGATCCACAAACAATACCAATGGAAGTCACAGTCCAGAAATCAATCAATGTGTTGCCTTGGGCAAATCTGCTGCAAAAGACTTCATCAAAACATTAAAAAGCAAAGATGTCACCTTGAGGATGAAGGTTGCCTGTCTCAAGCCATAGTGTTTTCAATAGTCTCATATACATGTGAAACTGGACAATGAATAAGGAAGACTGAAGAAGAATTGATCCATTTGAATCATGGTGTTGGTGAAGATTACTGAACACACCATGGCCTGACAGAAGAACAAACATCTGTCTTGGAAAAAGGACAGCCAAAATGCTCCTTATAAGTGAAGATGGTGAAACTTCATCTCTGGTGCTTTGGGCATGTTATCAGGAGATACCAGTCCCAGGAAAAGGACATCATGCTTGGTAAAGCAGAGGGTCAGCAAAGAAAAGGAAGACCCTCAGTGAGACTGAGTGACACAGTGGATGCAACAATGGGCTCAAACGGCGATGATTGTGAGGATGGTGCAGGATAGGGCAGTGTTTCATTCCGTGGCTATGAATTGGAACTGACTAGACAGCGTCTAACCTCAACAGCTCTCCTGCTTGCTTTGACTTATTTTGCTGCCAGCTCTTCCCTTCCTGGCTCTTGAGTTTTTTAGCTTCAGATTCTAACTGAATGTCTACTTTGGGCTCTCCTTGAGAACGCTTTGGATGCTTTCTCTCGCTTACAAATCTAGGTAACAATTGTGTGCCTCCTGTGGGCCAGCCTTTATGCTAAAGCCTAGGATATGGCAATGATTAAGACCTGGTTCTTGCTCTCCAGCAGTCTGTGATCTACTGAGAGAAGCAGCTCAGTGAATACCTAGTTTATATACTTGGTGTACAAAGCATAGCAGTCGAAGAGTTGCTATGTGCAGAGGTAGCTCAGACCAGGGAATGATTTAACTTGTTAGATAAAATGTTATGAAAAGATGCATTTTGAAGATGCCTCTGCTACCATTTTATTTATTTCTGTTCCCAGGTCTGTTAACCTACTGTCTTATTTTGGAGGTTTATTAGGTATGTTATTTTTGAAATAAGAGAGGTGAGGGACAGAGGTTTTTTTTTTTTTTTTTAAATTTACCTCAGATAGTAGGGAGGCCAGTCCAGATGTTTTCCTAAATAGATCACATAGATGATCTAGACTAGAGAATTGTCTGATTTATTGGAAAACTTTTAAAAAGTATTTCTTGATTGATTTGGTTATGCAACTATTTAGATATAACAATATGTAATATAGGACTTGCTGTCTAGTGTAACTGTCCTGCAACCCTCCACTTTATCCTCACCTCCACCATTGTACTGTTACTTTAGAGACTTATAAGAAACAATCTTTTTTCCTAGTCTGGGCCATAAGAGGCTCACCGGGTGAACTAGCCCCTAATTCCTTTTTATCAGTAGAGTGAGATCAGATGTACGCTTGTTCATTCCTATCTCTCAGAATTTAATTAAGGGCATATTTAACTGGAAGAGAAAAATTTGTTTATTTATTTATATTGTGATTTAGATGCAAGTTTACAGACCAAAGTTTGTTTTACATTCAACATTATTTCACTCCCCATTTACCATCCCCAACCCTAACCCAGTCTCCTCCCTCCACTCCCAGTAACAACCCCACCACCTTACCCCTCATACTTATGCACTCCTGTGTGTCCTGCATTTCCTCCACATGAATGTTGCCCCTCTGGTGCCCAGTGGTCGATTGCTTCATGGGATGCATTTCCATAGAGTATGTGGGTGCGTCACCCTGGGTTGAGTGGTCTGTATGTACATCTTGTTTACTATTGGACTGAGAGCCAGCCCCTGGGAGTGAGTTTTATTCTAGGCCCAGAATGTATCCCAGGGCCATAGAATTGGGGGTCTCACCAGACTCCATCCAACTAGTAATTCTGGTCATTACTAAGTTTTTGGATTGTGTTCCATGTTTTTCCTCTCACTCTACTCAGGATATCCAGATTTGATCCTTTTCTGAGTGGTTGTCTTTGGTAGCCGGGCACCATCTAATTCTGGTCTTGAGGGCCATTGTGTCCTAGGGCTGATTGCTTCCAAATGCCCTTGTTTTTTTGCACTCTTCTTTGGTTCCCATGATAGGAAACCATTAGCTGTATCTCAGATGGCTGCTTGAACGGTTTTAAGACCCCAGTCACTACTCACCAATGTAGGATGAGTGACAAGACTTTTATGTATTTTGTTGTGCCAATTAAGTCTGGTGTCCCCCAATACTATGGTCCTGAGTCGGTAGTGTTTCTATAAGGATTGCGGGTATTTTGTATCACTGGTATCTGTGCAAGATTAGCCTTTGTTGAATTTAGTTGTGGGATTTAACAGGAAGTGCTTATGTCATAAGGTAAAAATCAGGAGACTTCCTGGGACTTCAGACAGACTCGAGCCTGGCTAGACCCAGAGGTTTGTCTAAGATATGGCAATATATGGTATGTGCTTGGGCTTCACTTGAAGAGGGGTGCCACTGAGCAGTTTCTATTAACCCGGTACAGCCCAATGCCCTTCTTCAGGCATGTTAGATGTCCAGAGGCTAGTGAAGTGGGGGTGGGGGTGGGGGTGGGCCGAGAGTGGTACTTTCTTGTAGCACCGAGTCCTAGGGAGCACCAGACTAGGCATGGAATGATGTACTGAGGTGCCACAAATATGAAAGGTACCTGACTGAAGCAGCTGGACAAGAACGGGAAGACTTTTCTGCTGACCGTTGCTACTATCAATGTCTATTCATCTTGAAATTGGAAGGGGGGTACAATTTAGAGATTGCCTCCATGCACTTTGTTACTCTTGCTAGACCCTTGGCTAGACTATAGCTCTCCTTCCAGAGCACAAATATATCTTTTAACCTCTTCTAACGTGAGAGTGCAGAACAATCAATCATTGGCCGGGCACCTTATTATGGGTTCATCCACACAAACATGTTTTGATTAATTATATATAGGTTTTTAGTTGCTTTTTAGGGGAAGACCTCATGTTTGGGAATATCTCATCTTCAGAATCTTTGAACTGCACATTGTCAGGTATTTACTTAGAAGCAAATAAAAGCTATTGTATGTCTAATATAAGACACATATAATAATACATTTGTGCAAGAATGATTACCCAAAACTTACTGTTTAGTTTTAGATACAGTCCTGCAGTGTTTGCATCTGCTTGTCCATTTATTTCACTCTTACCTGCTCTCACCGTCTGACCACTCACTTTGTTGTTGTTAGGTGCCATCAGTCGTCTCTGACTCATAGCGGCCCTGTGCACAGCAGAACAAAACACTGCCTGATCCTCTGTCAGCCTCATGATCCTTGCTATACCTGAGCTCATCATTGCAACAACTGTGTCAATCCATCTCATTGAGGGTCTTCCCCTTTTTCATTGACCCTCCACTTTACCAAGCATGATATACTTCTCCAAAGAATGGTCCCTTCTGACAACATGACCAAAGTAGGTGAGACAAAGTCTGGCCATTCTCACTTCCAAGGAGCATTCTGGCTGCATTTCTTCAGCACAGATTTGTTAGTCCTTTTAGCAGACCATGGTACTTTTAGCATTCTTTTCCAACACCACAACTTGAAAGCATTGACTCTTCTTTGGTCTTCACTCTTGTCCAGCTCTCACGTGCGTAAGAGGTGATTGAAAACACCATGGCTTGGGTTAGGTGCACCCTAGTCTTCAAGGAGACATCTTTGTTCTTCATCACTTGAAAGAGGTCTTTTGCAGCAGATTTGCCCAATGCAATACATCATCTGATGTCTTGACTGCTGCTTCCATTGGTGTTGATTGTAGAACCAAGTAATATGAAATCCTTGACAACTCAGTCTTTTCTCCATACATTGTGAAGCTGTTTATTGGACCTGTTACGAGGAATTTTGTTTTCATTATATTGTAATCCATACTACAGACGTTAGTCTTTAATCTTCATCAGTAAGTGCTTCAAGTCATCCTCACTTTCAGCAAGCAAAGTTGTGTCATTTGTGTATCACAAGTTGTTAATGAGTCTTCCTCCAATCCTGATGCCATGTTCTTTTTCATATAATCCAGCTTTTCATATTATTTGCTCAGCATTCAAATTGAATAAATATGATGAAAGGATACAACCCTGACACACTCTCTTATTGATTTTAAACCATGCAGTATCCTCTTGTTCTGTTTGAACGACAGCCTCCTTATCTATGTACAGGTTCCTCATGAGTACAATCGTGTGTTCTGGAATTCCCATTCTTCTTTATGTTATCCATAATTTGTTATGATCCACACACTGAAATGCTTTTGCATAGTCAATAAAACATAAGTAAACATCTTTCTGGTATTCTTTGCTTTCAGCCAAGATCCATCTGACATCAGCAATGATATCCCTTGTTCCACATCCTCTTCTGAATCCAGCTTACATTTCTAGAAGCTCTCTGTCAACATAATGTTGCAACTGTTTTTTAATTATCTTCAGCAAGATTTTGCTTGCATGTGATATTAATGATATTGTTTGATAATTTCCACTTTCTGTGGGATCACCTTTCTTTAGAATCAGTGCAGATATGGATCTCTTCCAGTCAGTTGGCCAGGTAGCTTTTTCCACTTAGACTTAATGCATAATGTGTTTTCACAACTATTATCATGTCACCTCTTAATTTGTGTTTTTCACACCCTTAGGCATCTTGGTAATACTTCTCTGTCTCTCTTGTCCTTCTATCCATGGAATTTCAAACACTGTGTTTAAACATTTAATGAATTGAATTTCCACTTAACTACTACTCTCTTCTAGTAACTGCATTGTCCTTGAGTAGTGGTCAATTGTTGCCTTGGTGTACTCTGACCTTTTGTACATAAGACAGGCCACCATATATCCTTATGCAGATTACTCTGGCCAAAGGAGCTTGTAGGCTGAAATCTAGGCCTTACTGTTCCACTTACAGAAACATGTAGCCACAGGGCTCTGTCCATTCATTTAGGGTGCCTTTTTGTGATTCATTAAAAGATGCTGAATTGGCTAATGGAAGTCTTGCCTAAGAATGCTCTAGCATTTTTAAGACAGCAACAGGAAACACTGGTTTATGCTGGTCATATTTTATTATCACATTCTCAGATGCAGTAATGGCTTGACATTTGGAAAACTTTTTATCTTAATGGGATCATAAGTTGGGTTCCTCAGGAAACAGACTGAGATTTGTATGCAGGAGTTTTCTTGGGACCTGTGGTGTAGTAAATTACCTGGTATGGCTTTTCTAGCCAAAGTCTTTGTAACTCGCACTGCATTACTGGTTGGAAACATGCAATTTAAACTTCTGATTGTTGAAATTATCTACTTGGGATATTTCTGTTGGAGCAGCAAAAAGTAATCTTCTAGGAAGTTTGATCTCTCTCAGGTGTGTAGAATTCTGATGTTGAGATTGGTTAGTTTTGACACTTTTCCAGGCTTAAAATGACCCCTCCTAGCTAGAGGCAGAAAGGAATCTCTCATTGCTGGCTGAGAGAGAGAGGGAGAGAGGGAGGGAGAGAGAGAGAGAGAGAGAGAGAGGGAGATGTGCTGCAGAGAAAGACATGCTATGGAGAGAGACATGCTGTAGAGAGCAAGACTACTGGTTGAGAGAGACTGCTGGCTGAGAGGGACTGCTGGCTGAGAGAGACTGGGCACATTCCTGAACTTGAATTATAGCCTGTTGCTTCCCTAATAAACCACATAATCTGTAAATTCTTTGTGGCCACTGCAGCTAATTATCGAACCCAGAAAAGAGATGGTGGATGCCACAAGACAGATGTCTTGATTGGTAAGAGGGCTGGAGGGTGGTGGCATGTCTGGTCTCATAGGAACAGGCCTTGGGCTGCTGATGGTGATTCTGTCTTCCTCTTGTGAAGTTAGAGGAGGTCAGAAGATGCTACTCCCTGTCCCTTTTGCAGGACCCGAGCTTTGGAAACACCTCAGAGGAGTGAGGGAAGAAGGACTGGGCAAAAGGAGAAATTGAATTGTGCAACAGAGGGTTCAGTCAATCCTGCGATGGCCCTTCAGAGTTCCCACTTATGGCCAGGGGTCCTGGCATTTGTTAATTGCTCTTATATGTCTCCCTGCATCTATAGTCATTGGATGCAGGCTGTCCCTGGGAGGAGACTTGACTTTGATAGAGGTGGCTTTCTTTGACTGAGGGCAATTTCTGAAGAGACTCAACTAAAACAACCAACACTTAGAACATCTGGGAGAACAAGGACTCAGTCCTCAAGGAGGGATCTGTGTGGTACAGCATGTTGTTTGTTGTTGTTATGTGCCTTCAAGGTGGCTACAATTCATAGTGACCCAATATACAACAGAATGAAGCACTGCCCAGTCCTGGGCCAGCCTCATAATACTTGCTATACCTGAGCCCATCTTTGTAGCCACTGTGTCAATCTGTCTAATTGAGGGTCTTCTCCTTTTTCACTGACCCTCCTCTTTACCAAGCATGATATCCTTCTCCAGGGAGTGGTCCCTTTGGACAACATGACCAAAGTAGGTGAGACGAAGTCTAGTCATTCTCCTTTCAAGGAGCATTCCTGCTGCACTTCTTCCAGGACAGATTTGTTAATTCTTCTGGCAGTCCATGGTACTTTCAGTATTCTTCACCAACACCACAACTCAAAAGCATCAACTCTTCTTTGGTCTTCCTTATTCATTGTCCAGCTTTCACATGCATATGAGGTGATTCAAAATATCGTGGCTTGGGTTAGGTGCACCTTAGTCTTCAGAGAGACATCTTTTCTCTTCAGCACCATAAAGAGGTCTTTTGTAGAAGATTTGCCTAGTGCAATACGTCATTTGATTTCTTGACTGCTGCTTCCCTTGGTATTGACTGTGGAAACAAGTAATATGAAACCTTTGACAACTTCAATCTTTTCTCCATTTATCATAATGTTGCTTATTGGTCCAGTTGTGGGGATTTTTGTATTCCTTATGTTGAGGTGTAATCCGTACTGCAGACTGTAGTCTTTGTCTTCACTAGTAAGTGCTTCAAGTTTTCTTCACTTTCAGCAAGCAAGGTTGTGTAGTCTGCATATCGCAGGTTGTTATTGAGTCTTCCTCCAATCCTGGTGCCATGTTCTTCTTCATATAGTCCAGCTTCTTGGATCATTTACTCAGCATACAGACTGAATAAGTATGATGAGAGGATAGAACCCTGATACACTCCCTTCCTGATTTTAAACCATGCAGTATCCTCTTGTTCTGTTCGAACAACAGCTTCCTGGTCTATATACAAGTTCTTCATGAGTATAATTAAGTGTTCTGGAAATCCCATTCTTCTCAATGTTATCCATAATTTGTTATGATCCACACGATCAAATGCTTTTGCATAGTCAAGAAAGCACAAATAAACATCTTTCTGGTATTCTTTGCTTTCAGCCAAGATACATTTGACATCAGCAATCATATCCCTTGCTCTACATCCTCTTCTGAATCCAGCTTGCATTTCTGGAAGTTCTCTGTCAATATACTGCTGCAACTGTTTTTCAATTATCTTCAGCAATATTTTAGTTGCATGTGATATTAATGATATTGTTTGATAATTTCCACATACTGTGGGATCACCTTTCTTTGGAATGGGTACAAATATGGATCTCTTCCAATCAGTTGGCCAGGTAGCTGTCTGCCAAGTTTCTTGGCACAGACAAGTGTGTGCCTCCAACATGGGATCCATTTGTTGAAACATCTCAATGGGTATTCTTCAATTCCTGGAACCTTGTTCTTCTCCAATTCCTTCAGTGCAGCTTCAAACTCTTCCTTCAATACCATTGGTTCTTGATCATATCTTACCTCCTGAAATTGATGAACATCAACCAATTCTTTTTGGTACAGTGACTCTGTGTATTCCTTCCATCTTCTTTTGATGGTTCCTACATCAGCCAATGTTTTGCTGATAGAATCTTTCAGTGTTGCAACTCAAGGCTTGAATTATTTTCTTTAGTTCTTTCAGCTTGAGAAATGCTGAGCATGTTCTTCCCTTTTTGTTTTCTAACTCCAGGTCTTTGGACATTTCATTTTAATAATTGACTTTGTCTTCTCAAGCTGCTCTTTGAAATCTTCTGTTCAGCTCCTTTATCTTGTTATTTCTTCCAATCACTTTAGCCACTCTCTATTCAAGAGCTAGTTTCAGAGTCTCTTGTGATGTCCATTTTGGTCTTTTCTTTCTCTCTTGTCTTTTTAATGACCTTTTGCTTTCTTCATGGATGATGTTGTTGATGCCATCCTACAATTCATCTGGTTTTTGGTCATTTGTGTTCAATGGGCCAAATCTACTCTCTAGATGGTCTCTAAACTCAGGAGGGATATACTCAAGGTCATATTTTGGCTCTTGTGGACTTGTTTTACTTTTCTTCAGCTTCAGCTGGAACTCACATATGAACAATTGATGGTCTGTTCCACAATCAGCTCCTGGCCTTGTTTTGGCTGAAGATACTGAGCTTCTTCATCACCTCTTTCCACAGATGTAGTTTATCTGATTCTTGTGTATTCCATCTGGTGAAGTGCACATATATAGCTTCCATTTATGTTGTTGAAAAATGGTATTTGCAATGAATAAGTTGTTGGTCTTGCAAAATTCTGTCATGGAATCTCTGGTGTCATTTCTGTCACCAAGGCCATATTTTCCAACTACTAGTGATTCTTCTTTGTTTCTAACTTTTGCATTCCAATCACCAGTGATAATCAACCCATCTTGAGTGCATGTTTGGTCAATTTCAGACTGCAGAAGTTGGTAAAAATCTTTAATTTCCTCATCTTTGGCTTTGGTGGTTAGTGCCTAAATTTGAATAATAGTGGTATTAAATGGCCTTCCTTGTAGGAGTATGTATATTATCCTGTCATTGACAGCATTGTACTTCAGGATAGATCTTGAAACATTCTTTGTGTTTATGAATACCACACCGTTGCTCTTCAGTTTGTCATTACTGGCAGAGTAGATCATATGGTTGTCTGATTCAAAATGGCCAAAACCAGTCCATTTCAGTTCACTAATGCCTAGGATAGGAGCTCTGGTGGCATAGAGCCTAAGGCATTTGACTGTTAACCAGAAAGCTGGCAGTTCAAACCCACCAGCTACTCCTTGGAAGGAAGACAGGGCAATCTACTTTCATAGTGATACTGCCTCAGAAACCCAAGGAGAGGTTGCTATGAGTCAGATCTGACTCGATGGCAGTGAGTAATGCCTAGGATATCAATCTTTATGAGTTCCATTTCACTTTTGACAACTTCTAATTTTCCTAGATTTGTGCTTTGTACATCCCATATTCTAATTATTAATGGATGTTTGCAGCTGTTTCTTCCCATTTTGAGTCATGCCACATCAGCAGATGGAGGTCCTAAAAACATTACTTTATCCACATCATTAAGGTCAACTCTACTTTGAGGAGGCAGCTCTTCCCTAGTCATATTTTTGAGTGTCTTTCGACTTGAGGGGTTCATCTTCCGGCACTATATCGGACAGTGTTTCACCGGTATTCATAAAGTTTTCACTGGCAAATTCTTTGAGAAGTGGATGGCCCCTTCCTTCTTTGAAGTCTGTCTTTGGCAATGCCACTGAAACCTGTCCACCATGGGTGACTCTGCAGGTATTTGAAATACCAGTGGCATAGCCTCCAGCTTCATAGCAACACACAAGGCACAACAGTGACAAACTGACAGATGAGTGACAAACCATTGCATGTGCTGAAGTGGCACAGCATATGGGTGGCACACCATAGCATATACTGAAGTGGGTTAAAAAACCATGTTGTTGTGTTGTTATTTGCCCTCGAGTCAGACCCGACTCATAGTGACCCCTCCTTGGGTTGCCAAGGCAGTATCAGTACGGAAGTAAATTGCCCAACCTTCCATAGAACTACTTTTTCTACATAATGGGGTTAATCAGGTTAGTACTGCTTGCTTTGGTTAAAGAAAGAAGAAAAAGATAGATATGAAATAAGTCCGAGAAAGTTTCCAACTATTTTTTCATTTTATTTTATTTTATTTTAAGAGAAGGTACCTTAGAGATTTCAGGAGCAGTGAATACTAGGAGTATAGAGGCAGTTACGTAAGACTGTAAGACTGGAAGTTTGGATTGCACACTGGATTTAATGACTGCAACCTTACAAGCATCTTTCCAAGAGCTCATCCTATGTTGGGTCCATGTTCAAGGAAATATCCATATCTGGATTTGTTTTAAGGAGTTCTGGTGTGTAGTAGTTAAGGCATTTGGCTGCTAACCAAAAAGTCAGTAGTTTGAATGCACCAGCTGCTCTGTGGAAGAAAGATGAGGCAGTCTGTTTCTGTAAAGATTTACAGTTTGGAGACCCAGTAGAGGTCGCTGTGAGTCAAAATCCGTTCAATAGCAAAGAGTTTGGTTTTTGATTTTAACCTTGTTTTAGGTTGATCTAATAAAATATGGTTAGACTTTGAGGATTTACTCTTCTGCAGGGATCTTCAAAAACATTTGTTTACATACACTGATTGATTCTAAGAATGCCCTATCATTTATCTATATTTATTTATATTTCTCTCTAGCATTTATACATATTATGAAACATACACAAAGAAGTTTTAAAAAAATTGGTGCAAATATTTTTTTTAAAATGTCTTGATAATGATGATGGCTTCATACTGCCAATAGTTAATGTCTTAAGACACTATCCATTTGGGCTCTTCCATTGTTTTCAGTAGTGGGTGTACATTATGTATCTAAAATGCAATTCTTTTTGGCTGACTTCTTGTCAGACATATTAACATTTTTATCTCATAATGTGGTCGATGATTTTCTTGTGGAGAGAGCAGGAGAAGGGTCAGCTCTGTTATTTTTGAAATGTTCACTAGACTGTCTTCAATTCATAATGTTTTCCAGATACTTTTAAAGCCATTCATCCATTTTGGACTGGTTTAAATTACATGATAAAACTTTCAAATCCACTTAACTGAGATTAGGTACCCTGCAATGAGTTGGAACTTCCAAGTTCTCCATGTTCTAGAACTCACCATCTTCCTTTAAAATACCTCTCCTACCCACATATGGACCATGTGATGTATGGTGGAATCTGCATATTAAACATGGGCAAAGCTCGATTATCTCTAAATCAACTTAGGTAATTTTTCTTCCCATATTCCCAGGGTTCAACAGTTTTAAGAAATATTTATCAAATACCTGTTATGTATCATCACAACGTTAAGTTCTCAATATACAAAAATGAATAAGATTTGAATTTTATAGTCTAAAGCAGAAGGCAGATACTTAAGGACCTAATATCAATATACTATAGTAGGTGTAGAAGGTATTAATGGAGGATAAAGTGAAAATTGTGGGTTTTGGAAAGGCTTTCTGGGAAAAATGATGTCTGAATTTTGAAGAAGAGATAGTGATTAGCTAGTGATGAGAGGTGGGAAAAGTATTGCATGTAATCAAGATCTGATCTCATGAAACAGCATGTGGTATTCAATGGACTTTTCAAATAGCCTGGTATGAAGGAAGAGGAGTGAAGTAAACAGGGAGGAAGTCAAGTAAGTAGATAGGAGCCATGGGCACATATGTCAACACACCTGAGCCCTTTTCAGTTGGCACTGGGAAGCCAGTAAAACTTTATAGTGGGGAGCCCTATATATACTTTAGGTAAATCTCTTTTGCTACTGTGTAGAAGGAAGATGGATATGAAAACATACTGGTTACTATATATGGTTACTATAGTCAAATTAATATGTTATTGAATGGAAATCAGAAAAGACAATCTAGAAGCAGGTTGCAATACACTTGAAAATTTAATATATGACAAGAGGGTAATTCAGTTCCATGATAAAAGACTGTTGTTAGGAGCCATTGAGTTGATTGTGACTCAGTAACCCTATGTACAACAGAACAAAATACTGCCCAGTCCTGTGCCACCCTTACAATCATTGCCAAGCTTGAGCCCATTGTTGCAGCCACTGTGTCAATCCATCTTGTTGAAGTTCTTCCTCTCTTTTTTTGCTGACCATCTGCTTTACCAAGTATGATGTCCTTATCCAGGGACTGGTCTCTCCTGATAGCATGACCAAATTACGAGAGATGAAGTCTCACTATCTTTGCTTCTGAGGAGCATTCTGGCCATTGTTCTTCCAAGACAGATTTATTGGTTCTTCTGGCAGTCCCTGGTAAAGTCAATATTCTTCACCCACACCACGATCCAAATGCATCAATTCTTCTTCTGTCTTCTTTATTCATTGACCAGCTTTCGCATACATATGAGGTGACTGAAAATACCATGGCTTGAGCCAGGTCAGAAAAGACTACATGGTTTAATAAATAGGATTGATGGAAATGGCTATTCATCTGGAAGGAAATAAAAACAGTCTGGTATCTTATTTTTTAAATTTATCTAAAGTTGTACACATACATAAGCACTTATATCCACTTATAAACCAAATTTTAAAAAAATTATATATAGAGTAAATATTTAACAATAAATAAATGAATAAATAAATAAATAGCTTGTAAGAAAATCTAGGTGATTACATGTACATTATAGGGGTGGGAAAGTGCTTCTTAATAAATGCTGGAGACCTAAATACTTTAAAAGAAGAGACAGCTGTATTTGATTATATTGAAAGTAATAAAATATGCATAATAAAAGATTGTACAGAAAGTTAATAAACAATAGTTCTGGAAAAAGAAGGAGCATGATTGGGAAGGAAGGGCCATCACGCTGCAATGTAGACCTGACAAAGTCTCCACCAAAGCTGTGGAGCAAAGATTGCCTGTTGGAGGAGTCCTGCAATGGTAGAAATCATTCTGTCCTTGTATCTTGACCTTTCTCTGTCACTGCCTAGAGCTGTCCAGAGAAGAGATGAGTGTACCCTCAGCTACCAATATCTCACTTAGTCAATAGCCAGGGGCTCCCCAAGAAGAACATGGCCTTGCCTCAAAAGTTGAGGTGGACCTTGAGAAAGCCAATAGCTGGAGGCTGTCAGCAAACCACACTCACTGCAGAAGGGCAGTGAGCTCTTTACTGAAGCGGGATCTCTGTGTGTGATTGTCATGTCTTCTACAGAACTCTTACAAACTGACAAGAAAAGGCATTCAAGCAAATAGAGGAAAGCACATGGGTAGGCGATTTATTGAAGGGCAAGTCCCATGGTCAGGAAACATTTGAAACTGAAATGAAATTGGTAAATGAAAATTAAATAACTATGGAATATAACTGTAAGACTGGCAAAAACTAATGACAGCTGCAATATCCATTCTGGTGAAATGTGAAGTTCTGTGGCTCTTTGGGAAAGATCATTTCAATTTGCTAGTTCAATTTAAAAAAAATATGTATAGGGTAATTTGTAGTATAAATACTATATTAAATATGCAAAAAATATATAAAAGATGAGCAAAATTAAAATATGCCTCCTTAAAATTTAATTTTTTTCTTGAGAGTATTATATAAAAGAGTATTCCTTTCTCTTTTATATAAGAGATTAAAAGGGAAATTTCAGTAACAAAAATAAAAATTAATTAGCTTTATTTCAAAGTACCAGTTAACACTCCATGAAAATGGTCCTACAAAAATGTGAAGGTTCAAATTGGTTAGAATAGGTCTAGATTTCCCAGTTTAATAAATTTTCAAAATACTTAAAGGCAGTAAGGTTGAGAAATCTTTACTTATAACCAATGTTCTTAAATGTCTGATGATCGTTGCTTCTTTCAGGTGTTGAGAAACGTCTGCTACCTGCATGAGTCCACTATGCTTGGGTCTAGGGCAA
>NW_006921589.1:37363813-37378592 GCF_000298275.1 Orycteropus afer afer | reverse complement strand
CCTTCCTTCCGAGGAGTGGCTGGTGGGTTTGAACCGCCAGCCGTCTGGTTAGCAGGCAAGTGTCTTAGCCACTATGCTACCAGAGATACTGCCTCGGAAACCCAAGGAGGAGTCCCTATGAGTCAGGGCCAACTTGACGGCACATGACAACAAGATAAAACAGTGGTGCACAGCTTTCATTCCCATGAGTTCAGTTCATTGGGTAGATTCCGACTCATAGTGACCCTTTAAGATAGAGCAGAACTGCCCCAGAGAGTCTCCAAGTCTGGAAAGCTGTCTTTATGGAAACAGACTACCTCATCTTTCTTCCAAGAAGCAGAGCGGTAGGTGCTTTTGAACCGCTAATCTTTGGTTAGCAGCCGAATGCTTTAACCGCTAGGCCACTAGGAGTTGGTGAACGTTAAATGTGAAACCTCTCAAGGGCCCCAGCCAGTTCTGCCTGGTGCAGCTGGACAGGAGAAAGATAAATTAGTGAAAAAATTAGTGGAGGTGTTGGGCGGGAGATTTTAATTTCAGCTTCTAAGACAGCAAAAATTAAGTCTCACTGGACCTTCACCTCATTTGTAAAATAAAAGGACTGCCCTAGATGATCCCTGAATCTCCTTGCACATCTAAAATTTTGAAATTCTAATAAATTCTGGGTCTAAAACAATGAAAAAATTCTCATACTCTTGGTCAGAATGAAGGAACAAGTAAAATCCCAAATGATGAAATTATTAATAATTAAAATAAAATTTAGTTAGTAAATGAGTTTAATATAGATTCTAATACTAAAATGCCTTTAAATAAGAGCACTAAGTTTTCTGCCCTCCTTTCTCAAGGCAGCTTTGGTAAATCTGGAGTTCGGGAGCCCAATCCTGAGAGGCAGCTCTAAAAGGACCCAGCCTTCTGGGTCTGCTTCTGGAGCCAGAAACTAAGAGCTCTCAAGCCATTATTTGCATCTGAGCATTCTAAGGTTAATTTCAGTAACAATGCAGAAGCCAAAGGTACCTCTCCTCTTGCTTGTTAGCTTGCTTGGAATGAGCAAAATATATTTATACAGGATTACCTACAGAAAGGAGGTTGGCCCACTGTCAGATAGGGATGTTTTAAGATAGGGACTAAGTCCTCTTCCTTGAACTTCGTAAACTTCCATCCTCTATGTTTTGTTAGGAATCACTTTTTGGAGAGATTCAGTTGCTTCAGTTTCCTATCTCCCTCACCTCTTTTCTCTGCCTCTCTTTCCTTGTCATACTCATTCACGTTGTAGAGTAAACTGAGAATCATTTCGTGGAACCTGAAGCAAATTATTCAACTCCAGGGTCCCAGTAAACCCTATTTATCTCTGCATGGAGTTGCCTTCTAAGGATTGGCGTGAGAGCTTTCAATTAACCTCTGACAAGGCGAAACTGCACTCACTCAACCCAGACGCTTTGGCATCAAAGCTCCTCATCCTCTTTTCTCCCAATTGCTTTGATTTGCAGACAAAGGTCTCCCTCCCTCCAGATTTGGTTGCATCTGCAGGTTCATTTCGAATATCTAAACTTCCTAAAATATATACACGGTTCCTGCGGGGGCGCACACCCTCGCGTGCGCGCACACACACTCCTTCGCGGGAGTACTCGAGCTCTGCTGGGCTGGCTCCCAGTTCAGAACACATTCCATTCTTCGTGCTCGGGCACACCCCTCCGCGGTGGGGATTGGTCGAGCCGACCCCCGCCTCGGCGAGGCTCAGCTCCTAAGAGGCCCAGACGCCTGCCAATCCCCACGGGCTGTCAAAACAAGTCTCCCTCTCTGTCACAACAGATCCGAGTGGAGGCCGCTGCCGCCACCG
Source organism: Orycteropus afer afer (assembly GCF_000298275.1). Lineage (NCBI taxonomy): Eukaryota > Metazoa > Chordata > Mammalia > Tubulidentata > Orycteropodidae > Orycteropus > Orycteropus afer. The sequence goes on along the minus strand of NW_006921589.1, from coordinate 37,376,779 downwards.
CTGCACTCCCTCGGGCTGCCGCGCCGCTGTCCGCGGGCAGGTGGCGGATACCCCGGGTCGCGGTCGCCAGCTCTGGCCACCCTCTGGCCGCGCGCGTCCCGGCTTCGCAGGCCGCGCGGCCAGGCGCCGGGTGCCCCCTTTGTCTGGCGCATAGCAGGGGTTGGCATCACATTTCTCTCCCTCTGGATCCTGCTCACATCCCTGCCCCACCCCGTGGCCGTGCCCCCACGCCGGACTGCCGGCCTTCTGGACCAAAAGCCTGCGGACATCTCCACCCGAGCGATGCCTCCTGTCCAGAAAGTTGCCGCCGCCGCCGCCTCTGAGCGTTGAAACAAAATCTGGCGGGGCTGCCTTCGGGTGCAGAAGCGCGCCCGCGTCCGGCGGCTGGACTCCGCTACCGGGCGTGCCATCTCCCCCCGGGAAGCCGGACACGCGCTCTGCCATGGCTGAGGGTGCGGCGGGCAGAGAGGGTCCAGCGCCGCCCGACGCCGCAGGGAGCGAAGACGACCCCCGGGTGGGCCCTGACGCCGTCTCTAGAGACGGCTTGGCAGTGGGCGTTGCAGGCCGGACGAGAGACCTTCGTGGCGGGGTCGCGCTGCCGGGCGCCGCCGGAGCCCCAGCCGACGGCGAGGCCAGCCTCCTGGAGGCGGTGCGGGCTACCCCCCGGCGCAGTAGCATCATTAAGGTAAGCGAGGCCACGCAGTCTCCGGAGCGTAGTGGGGCTGGCGCGGGTGTCGGCGGCCCGGGCAGGATGCTAGGTCCCCGGAGGCATCTCGGGCTCAGTATTGTTTTCTCCTTCACACCCTCTTCAATACCAAACCTTCCTCCCTTGTCCGGAGGTTCCCAGACTCAGCTCTTGGCGGTGAGAAGCAGAAGTGACTTTTTTTCCGCCCTGACGGGCAGCCGAGGAAAAGTTCCGCTCAGCGCCCTCCGAGTGTTGATGGATGCCTTTCCTCATTTCCCTGAAAGCTCTAAACCGTTGATGCAGGGAGGAAGGGCGCACTCAGGATACGTGCAGACACCCCTGGACCGCTGCGCACTGCTCGCTAGCGAAGGGTTAGCTTTTCTTCACAGAACAGGAAATGCATAGCTTACTCTCAAGTGAAAGAAAAAAAAAAGAAAGAAAAAATTCCTCTCCAGACTGAAACGTTCCCGAAATTCTAGAAACACAAACTTTCCCGATAGGCAGAGTTTTCAGTGAACCCTTGCAGCAAAGTAAAGAGCGGTGGACACCATAGTTTCTGCCATGCGGAAAGCGCAACCGGAAAGCAGCCAATCCCTGAAGCCTCATCCCTTGACCTTGTGGTTTCCTCCATATCCAGGAAAAAGCTTTCTGACCCTCTAACCACCAGAACAGGATTGCTTTCCATCTGTTTGGCAAGGAATCCGCAGCCCCCACCCCCAAATATGTTTTCGTCTTCCTTCCATTTCAGGCTTGTTTCCTCAGTTCGGGATTTCATTTTTTGAGGGTCATGACTTTGAGTTTAGGTCTCCTGGAAGTAAAAGCCCTCTTACTGACTCTGGAAAAGGGCCTCTTAGCATAAATGCATGTGGGTAATAGTGTGCATGTGAGATTAAAATCAATTTTGGCACCGAAGCCTGACTCTCAGAGTCAGTACGAAACTAGAAACTACTTATAACAAAAGCTATGATGATAATGAAAGACTGACTTGGAACTACTGTTCAGCTCTCTTGGTGTGCAGGTGCATTCACAACCCCTGTTCAAATTTAAGCTGTGTTACTGCGACATGAGTGTCTCTTTCTCAAGCTCTAAACTGGAGCGAGAGCACCAGTGTGGGTAGACTGTGCCTATGGCACATCCACCTAGCTCCAAGTATGGTCTAGGCTTTTTCCCAACACTGACACATGAAAGCTGAAAACCAACAAGGAGATTTCTATATTAAAAGAAGAGTGGGTGGTAGTTGCAAATGACTTGTAGTAGTTTCTGTTATTTTGTGGCTTTTAGATTATTTGAAAAGAAATGTTCACTGGGTGTGAATTTGGATAAAAGGGAAATAATCATTTTTCTTTAAATCCAGGTGTCAGAAAAGCATATTGTTTTGAAACTTAAAAACATAGCCATTAGAAAGGAAACATGTACATTTTGCATTCTAAGACGTTGATACTATATGTGATCCTGTATTTGAAAACAGGCATTGAAAAGATAAATAAAAAAAGCAGTGGGTTCTGTAATATTGTAAAAAATAAAAATAGTAGAGTATAAGCACTGTACAAATTTTTGCAAATAAATTTGCCATTTTAAATTGTGCTATATTCTCAGAAGAGTTGGTAGAGAGTAATGCTGGCTTCCTGTTTTGAAGTTTCTTTTTGTACCAAAAAAGGAGGGAGACAAGAGTATCAACTTGACCTTTTCTCTATATAGTAGAAAATTAAATATTTAGTAAATGACCTATAATATTGAAAGATACTAGAAAATAAATTATTATTATTATTTCAAATGAAGTCTTACTGAAAAGTAATACATGCTTAAGTCTTCCAGCCACTCCACACCCCTGGTCTCATAGTCTACCTCCATAGATGAACTACTTTCTTACACATCTTATATTTTTTGTAAATATGCTGTGCAGATCTGTTGTTGTTGTTGTTACGTGCTATTGAGTCAGACCCGACTCATAGTGACCCCTCCTTGGGTTGCTGAGGTAGTATCACTAGAGAAGTAGATTGCCCCATCTTCCTTCTGAGGAGTGGCTGGTGGGTTTGAACCACCAGCCTTCTGGTTAGCAGTCAAGTGCCTTAAGCACTATGCTACCAGAGCTCCCGGGCAGATATAAACATATATATTTATATATGCCTTAGGTGAACTATTGAAGCTCATGATTTATATGATAGAATTTAGGCTGGAGTTCTATAAGCCTCATATCTTCAAATGTTTTCAAACATTTTTGATACCTTAGAGGACTGCCTGGTCATTGTGGTCAATCAGATAATCTTCAAGGTAACCAAGTAGGTTATTGATTGGCAGCAATGCTTGAGTCTGTTTTGAAGCCTTCCTTCCCTTCCAGTGGGATGGGCTCTGTTCCATTCCCTCCACAGATGAAGGACCTTTCTGTTGACATCTTGAATCTGCTGCTCCGTGGTTTGTTCACTTCGGTGAACTAAACATGAGAGCTTTTGAAAAAGGCTAGATCATTTGAGAGACAAATAACACATATTCTGTCTGGAGAGAAAATGCATTCTACACATTTTGACAGTTATTTTTACTGGCATTAAAACATACAACACAGAAAGATTTTAGGATGTCTATATTAATCAAAATAATTAATTATTGTTCCTTATATCCATACCATAGTAATAATTGATATTCATGATCATAATCCTGAGCTACTAAAAGCTTGTGAATTATCAAATATTGTTTTCAGCTTAATTTACAGTATTGTTTCTATTCTAATTATTTGAATGCTAATTCTCTATTAACTCAAATATTGGATAAATCAGAACAGTGCATTCCTCTATCTTGCCAAAAAACAGACTGTCTTGTATATTAAATAAAAGAAATGTTTTCAGTAAATCTACCCTCCTTAATTTGTGAAAACATGTGTTTAGTTGAGAAAACAATTTCCTTCTGAGCTGATGAAAACAATGACGATATTTATCATTATACATCTTCTGAAAACCTTTCTAATGTTATTATGTTTAGTCTCTTCTATGCCTGGTCCTGAACTTTAAAAAATTTAACGTATGAGTTAAACTGGGTTCTCTTTAATCTTTCGGTGTTTCCCCATTCTTTTCTGTGTATTTATTGATGGTATTGGCATTAGTAAATTCTGCAGTTTCTTGTAAGTGTGTTATTATATACCACAGTCATGCAATAGAGTTCATCTTAATTGCCTCTCCATGACTTGTGTTTTGAAAGGACAGTAAGTTATACGCAGGACTGCTAAATTCCAACAATTGTGTACTATTCTGCTTTTAAATATTTCTAATTAAGAAATTAGACCGATTCTCTATCTGGTACTTGATGTCAAGTATATAGGGTTTAAAATATTTAATATTAAACAACATAGTGTATAGTTCCATAATTTTGTAGTGTTCTAGAATTAGAAAGCAGTGTAGCTTAATCTTTATAGTCAATTGTGGGAACTGACATACACACATGTTTTTAAAAGATCAAGTGCTTTTTCTCCCATTATGTGAAACATGTTGAAGGGTTCTACTTTTTCTCATTTCCTTTTGATTCTACTTAAATATTAATTCTCTAGGCAAATAGTACAAATTATCAGTTGGATCTCATGGACATGAGTATGAAGAATAAAGATAGCAGATGTAAATAAGAGCCTGAAATCTTCACCAAAGCAGTTAAAGTAATGGCTTTAGTGTTGTCCATGTTTCATTACTTTATATCGTGGCCAATCGTATCCTGTCATGCTCACTGGAGAGGTGGAGGAGTGGGTTTCTGAGCTGCAGCAAAGGTGTGCTTTGGATGCCCATTGAGCCACATCAGAAGTATGACTCTCCTCAAAGAGGAAAGGGGAATAGAATCTCCATTTTTAAGTGCCTTTCCAGCAGCTCAGAGAAAGAAGTAATAATGGTCTGCTTCCATAAGATTACAGACTTGGAAACCCTATGGAGCAGTTAGTTGTACTCTGTCCTGTAAGCTCACTATGAGTTGGAATTGGCTTGACAGCAAGAGGTTTTGTTTGGGGTTTGGATAATAAGTAGGGCAGTGAGCTAAGAGCGTTCATATATCACTTAATCCTCACAGCAAACCCTCCAAAGTAGGAGAGGGAAGCACAGAGAGCTGTGGGATAAGTGTAGAGTTAGGATTCAAACCTGTGTGCTTCACGCTGGAGTGTGTCCTCTTCCTATACTGTCTCTTAGATGTAGGAATCCACAATACATGCACCCTTTCTAGGTTAGAAACAACCTGAACATGTAAGAGGGTGGAAGAGGAGTCTCAATCTTGGGACCCAAAACTTATATGGAAAATGACCCTTTCTCCTCATTTCCTCCCTTCCAACTTCAGAACACCTGGAGTGCATTGACTCAAGAATGAGATTGTAAACTTTGTCCACTTTGTTAGACTTGCACTGCGTTTTGAAAGGGAGAACAACTTGGCAGGTGCTGTACTTGGAGTTTGTACATGGAACTCACACCTGTTGTTTTATACCAGGCTTGCTTCTCTTGCGTCCCTGCAGAGAGTTGAGTTTGTGGAGGGTTGTATTCTTATAAACTGATAACAGAGAGAATAAGAACCTGGGTCATAGGAATATTTACTCTTTTAGAGGAATGATGAAATATGGGTTTCATCATTTAAGTTGGAGCTCTGAAAGCATTTTTTTACAGACACTTATGAAGGGAAGTTAAGTATAATCGAAAACTTATTTAAAATTGTAGGCACACTGAGTTGTACAGGGTTTTGTAGATTGGCCTGGGAACTAATCAGTATTTATGGACTCTTCCCGTCCCCCCTTGTAGAAGTATGTGTTAAATGTTCCCAGTAATCAATTTAGGGGTGAATTTGGGAACAACAACAATCTGATTGAAAGCGGAGCTGGTCAGTCTTTACCACAAGGGGTACTGTGAGTGTGCACTGGTGGCTATAATTGGGTGGCTATAATTCTTCTGAGGTATGATTCAGCTGTATCAATAGCACTGAACCTCTTAGGTGGATTTTTTTTTTTTTTTTTATCCCAGCGGCTTCAGTCAGAGTGTTTACTGTCTCTGAAATTGCCATGGAAACATGGTCACATTTCACTTAGAAGCGGATGCTTCTCATTGTGGTACTTTGTGATGTGATTTCTTATAATGCATGTTGATAGAATCAGGAATAAAATTTAGAGAAAGAGGCTTATTGTACTTTGATGAAAGGTTTTAGAAGTGTCTGTTGATGTAGTAGTGTTTCTTCGTACTATTACAATCTACATTGTTTTCCTTCTTGAAAATATATTAAGGTTAAAAAAGTATGTTAATCACCCAACCATTGAAGGGTTAAATAAGCATTGCAGTTAAGTCTGAATAGTTGTTTTCCTAGTCTTTCTTTTTTAACAGTAGAGAAAACGGGTAATTAAATTTTGTACACTGAAATGTCAATTGACCATTTATTGCCAAATAACACCTCAGGGGCAGCAGGGCATTATGAGAAGACATCAGAAGACAGCCAGCTTCACTACTGAATAAGCAACCCATTAACTGCTTCCAGGTAACACTCAAGAAACTGATCAGACAGTGACTAGGGGAGCAACTCAATGAAAGAATTACAAAGTCTTCCCTGCTCCCCCAGGCACTCCTGTTCAGCTTTAATAACTGAACATTAAAACAATCATTTTCAGGAGCTATGTCCCAGATATAAAATTGAACATTTTAAAAATTATCCAGCTTAAAATGACTAAAAAGAAGAGGTAGGAGTAAAGTTACTATTTGAGCTTCCCATTGGGATCTCAGCATCAGTAAATTAACCATTGGCTATATGGAGGGGAGAGAGAATAATTTGATTGGATTTGTACTCTAAATCTAAGGTAAATAAATCAATAAATCTTATTATAGTGAATTATCAGTTATACAATATCTCATGTTTTTGAAAAGTATTCATAATGTAAAAAAGGTTTATTTGTAGTTTTATCAAATATTGTTTATTTCTGTACCCCAATTCCTATAATAGCATATAGTAGACAGTTTATTGTAATTAATAATTAAAATGATGATAACAATTAGGACCAAAAGGTAAACTCTTATAACAACAGTAACAGCAACCTGTCCTATTTAAATTTTGGCCAGTGTATTGCATATTTCAACTAATGTTTGAGGCAACAAAATCACAGTATTGAAACAATCCCTTGCTTTTAAAATTGGATTTCATTTGTAGTTTTATTTGTAACATCTTATGTGAATGTGTTTAAGAGAGACATAATCTAGTTCATTTCCAACAGTATCCTTTGAACTCACCTCAGTAATACCAATCTAGAATTCCTTTGAAGAAATTCGAATTGTACCTGGCTGGTAGAAAGGAAGGATGATTTATACTATCATTAGCATTGCAGGAAGAAGAAAGGCAAGTTAATTGAAAGCAATCCAATCCATCCAAAACAAAGCAACATAGAAATGAAATTACTTTGTTAAATATACTTAGTTTCCAAAGATTTCTTCATTTGTATTTGTAAATTTGTGAAAGTGTGTAGCATTATAGGCAATGATATTGTTTTTCTTTAACCATACAGCGTTTGCATTCAAAAGTTCAAAATACTTTTGAAAGATAAAATGGTATGTGCTTTGTTAAATTCTTTCATATTGACCTTTTTTAAGAGCCTTTAAAATAGGCTTAGTCTATACTAAAATGTAGGAACCCTGGCGGCACAGTAGTTAAAGTGCTCAGCTGCTAAGCAAAAGGGTGGTGAATCGAACCCACCAGCTGCTTTGTGTGAGACAGATGTGAAAAGTTTACTTCCATAAAGATTACAGCTTTGGAAACCCTATGGGGCAGTTCCACTCTTTCCTGTAGGGTTGCTATGAGTCAGTAGTGGGTTTGGTTTTGGGATAATACTGAAATCTGAGCACAGGCATATATACAAGTAGGAGAAATTGTACTATTTGTATGGTAAAATGTAATGGTTAAAAAACATGGTGAAATTGTGAAATAAGATGAGTGTTTAGGGAATCAGGTATATTGGAATTCAGAATACTATCCCCGTGAGGTCTTGTGGGAGATAACTATACAAGGAAGGCAATAAGAGACCAAAGAACACTTTGCTGTTAGCTGGGGTCAAAATTACAAGGTAGAACTCTAGAAGGTTGAACCTGACCATTGTTGTAGGCATCTTTCTCTAAAGCTCAAATGGCTCCAACAGAAATAATAATAATAATAATAAAATAAATTTAAAAAATGAGGCAGTAAATCTTTACAGAAGTAGATCACCCAGTCTTCCTTCCATAGAGTGGCTGGTGGGTTTGAACCACCAACCTTCTGGCTAGCAGTTAAATACCTTAGGCACTATGCCACCAGAGCTCCAAGTAGCCTATGTGCTTAAAGCCATTCCCCACCTCCCAGACCTGACATGTAGTGAATAAGGCAGGCTGTTCAGGAGCACTCCTGCTAGAACCAGAGAGTAAGGACTCAAAGACATGGTCAGCCCAGGGAGAATGCATTTCTCTTCTAAGTGTTCCTTGGCTCAGGCTGGGTCAGACCTGGCTCAGGAGGAGATCTACCTTGTCAGGAGAGACAGTGGAAACTGACCTCTGCTCCCACAGTATCAGCCCCAGCTGTTGTTGGGTAGCCAGTAAAAATGGGAGCAAGAAGAACACTCTGTGCACTCCGACTTTTATCTCTTTTGAAAACTTCACTTTCATAAGACATTGTACCATCAATGCCCTTGAACTTAACGTTCTTAATTATTGATCATTAAGATTTTTGAAGGAGATGATGGAGTGGGGGTGGGACATGGAGCTTTGCGCTTCTCCTGGACACTGACATAAAGATGAAGAGACATGTTCAGTATTTGGTGAACTCTAGTTTTGAATTTTTGGGAATTATTGATTCCATACTATAAATAGATAGTATATATTTAGAAGTATTAATAATTAAACATCTTTCTTTTTGTATTACAGACAAAACTCACAGTAACATCTTGAAGAGATGAAATTAAGAAATTTTCTTTATAAAAATAACCAAAAACCAAACCAGTTGCCATCAGTCAACTCTGACTTATGGTGACACCATGCATGTCACAGTAGCACTGTGTTCCATAGGGGTTTCTATGGCTGAATTTTTAGAAATAAATCACTAGCTTTTCTCCCGAGGTCCCACTGGGTAGACTCAGACCTCTGACCTATTGCCAGCTGACTGTGCTGACCAATGTTCGCACCAAAGCCTATAGAATTTGTGTTAAGCACCATGTTCTAAGCACTTTATGTATATTAATTCACACAATCCTCACAGTAACTGGATGAGATAAGTATTTGTATTACTATCCCATTTTTATAGATACAGAGATGTTAAGTAATTTGCCCAAGGTCACACAGCTAATAAATGGGAAAGCCAGGAATTGGAGACAAATAGTCTAGCTCCAGAGTTTGCTTTTAACCTTTATGCTGTGCCACTTTTTAAATAATATTGATTTAAACCTTGGGGGAGTGTATGAGATAGTAGTTTTTATTTCTTTTTAATTGTTACCTCAAAAACTAAGTTCTGCTGACAAATCAAAAAGAAATGATTTTGAAAACAGTTTTTGGAAACGCTCTCAAGGATTATTTGAATACATTTCTTTTTCTCAATTTCACAGTCTTTCACATAAAATACCTCCGACTTCACATTAACATTGTATTTTGAGTTGCCTTGAGAGGTGTGGAACTCGTCTTTATATGTTTTTACTCCTTGCCCAGAGTTAGCATTTTTACCATGAAGTTTGTGACCTAACTTTGGTGTACAGTATACAGGGATAGAGTGTTACTTAATCACTGCAATCTGATCTGATTTATCTTATACATTGATAGTTTTAAGAAGCTCTGGAGATGTAGTGGTTAAACCATTTGGCTGCTAACCAAAAGGTCGGCAGTTACAACCAGCAGCTCTGTGAGAAAAAGATGAGGCAGTCTGCTTCCATAAAGATTTATAGCCTTGGAAACCCTATGTGGCAGTTCTACTCTGTTCTCCAAGGTCGCTATGAGTAGGAATAGAGTCGATGGCAGTGGTTTTGGTATTTTGATAGTTTTGTCTCCCAGTGTCAATAAATCAATAAAGAGTGTCTGAGTTTCCAGTCTAAGGAAATTGCAATTTTGTTGTTAAGTGTTGGTGGATATGATGCCGTAGGAGATTTCCTCCCAATTAGTTTTGAGGTTGTTGTGTTGTTATGTGTCGTCGAGTTGGACCCAACTCATAGCGACCCCTCCTTGGGTTTCTGAGGCAGTATCACTACGGAAGTAGGGCACTCCTAATAGTGGGAGTTATTACGCCTTCTAAAGGGAGAAGTATGGTGAATTCCATTACATCGACAATCTAATTATTTCTTTTTTTTTTGTAAAAATTACAAAGTTAATATGTGGGAATTTAAAATATTTGATATATCACAAAATTACTGTCCTTGCAGCTGCTTTATTGTGCTAAAGCTCATTCTGCCATGGACCAAATGATACTCAGAGGTTTGTCACTATGTGGAGACCAGCCAAGTGTTAAAGGCACAGACAGCTCTCTTGTTGAGACACTTGCATGTCAGGAGTAATTATTTGCCTAGAGTTATGTTAAATTATTGAAATGACTTTGTTTTTTTCTTTCTCTTTGTCTTTTAATTTTTCTATTGCAGCATTTACACAATAAAGCATTCGGTCACATTCTCTTAAAGTGGATTATTTGAGTTTAAAAATAGTTTTCTTAAAAAAACTGAAACTTAAGAATTTTTTTCTGAATACTTTCTCATGCTTAAATAGTGTGGGATCATGTTAATTTTGTGATAAATGTCATGTGTACGAATTTGTGTGTGTGTGTACGTGTTCATGCATGCATACTAGACACATTGGTAGTCAGAAGCCAAGACAGTAGGTGACCATTTGATCTCCAGCTTTCTGTCTTAGAGTTGGTGTGATAGTCTTTATTCAAGGACATGCTCATCCCAACAGTAATTGCGTGGGCTGAGAGAAGTCACACTCAGAAGTGTTAGCAGTGAAATCTGACCAGAAATTGAGGTTTTTGGGAGAGGAGTTTAGAGAAAGAGAAGGATCAAAGTGTCCTAGAGAGGAGTAGATAGGAGTTTGATAGGACCATACTTATAAATGGAGGGAGTAAACAACTATCACAGCTATCTTTTGGTACCCGAATCAACGAATGTTTCTTCCCCCGGATCATTCTGTCAGAAGTTGTACATTTTGGGATTCCTTTTTTCCCCCCCCCCCCATTTTGATGGCCTTTTGGTTCTTCTGAAGACCCTTTTAAACTAATTAACATCTCACACTTAACTATATATAGCAGTTGCTGCATATAAAGCCCTTTGAGCCTTGAGATTCCTGGGAATAAACTAGGGAGGTTTGGTCTGAGTTGTTGATGGGGATGCTTGGCATTAAAGGTAAACTTTGTGTACTTTGCTATTTTCTAGGCTCAGCCCTAGGGAAGTCCAAGAAAATTCTTCAGAATTATACCTTCATCATGACAGGTTCATGATATAATATAGAAGAATGGCTTCTGACAAGTAGGTTATCATAGACATTGATGTGAAACAATAGAAGTAGTGGTGAGTGATAGAATTCGCCACCAGAGCTGAAAACAAAAGGCTCTGAGTATCCATGTATTAGGGAGCTCTGGTAGCATAGTGCCTAACCAGAAGGCTGGCGGTTCAAATCCACCAGCCACTCCTCAGAAGGAAGGTTGGGCAATCTACTTCCGTAGTGATACTGCCTCGGAAACCCAAGGAGGGGTTGCTATGAGTCAGTTCTGACTCGATGGCACACAACAACAACATCCATGTATTCAAGGGACCATGAACTGTTTTGTTCAGCCACAACCCCAGGTCTTAACCAAAAAGCAGTACTATTTTTGCTCCTCTTAACCCGTCTCTGCCAGGCTAAATAAGGGGAGGACTAAAAGTGAAGGAAGTTTAAAGAGTGGTTATGGTTTTTGAAGATAGCCAATTTATTTTCGTTTTCCTCATTGTGGGGGAAAAACCAAAAACCAAACCCACTGCCATCAAGTCACTTCCAATAGATAGCAACCCCCATTGGGTTTCCAAGACTGTAACTCTTTATAGAAACAGACTGTCTCATCTTTCTTTTGAGGAGTGGCTGGTGGGTTTGAACCACTGCTTTTGGTTACAAGCCAAATGCCTTAACTACTGTATCACCAGAGCTCCTTATTGTAGGGGATGGGAGGGATTTCATGTTTTCTGAGGTTGTGGGAGAAGGGATCAAGAGAATCACATGTAAAGTTTGGGCAGTGAAAGGTGGTTACATGCAGAAGTCCCACTTTCCACCAGATCCCCCTCTATGTTGAAACTGATGTTTATCACTTCTCTGGAAGGCACAGAATAATTGGAGTTTTAGGGCTCATGCTGTTGTTCTGAGTATGAAGAAAAAGGATACTGTAGAAGATGGCCAGGTCTTGCTGGTGCCCCATACCAAGAGGGTGCTTAGGTGGAGGGACTCTAGTAACAAACGACTGGTGGAAGGGGCTGGGTAGAGGATAGGAGGAAGAGGTCAGTTCCAAGCCAGATATCTAACACCAGGCGATGTATATGCAGGGAGAGAGTCCACATCTGGATGCGTGTTTCACAGAGAGAACCAACGGTCTGTTTAATGTTAACTAGATGAGCTGAAACATCCCTATGGGACCACTCTGTGGGGAATCTCAGCCTCTCTTATCTCTCCTTCAGCCCAACCCCAGAAGGGAAGTGCAGGGGGAAAAGAAAGGGAGAAGTGGGTTGAGCAGCCCCAGCCCAGCCCCAGCCCCTACAGCCATTCCAGCCTGCCTTGGGGGTATGGAGTAGAGAAGAGGACCTTACACTGAACATGAAATTGAAGTTTTAAAATAAGCAAAACAGGTTTTAAGGACTTGAAAGAATTCTAATAACTGAAAAAAGACTGGAACACTATGAAATCAGAGACAGCTATCAATAGGTGCAGTACCCAGGGCGAAAGGGATCTGAGACAGCATGATTGAGAGGCAGCAGTTACAGGAAAAATTTAACTTTTAGTTTACACCCTGTCTTAGTTTTATGTTTTATGAACTTTTATGTTTACACCCTAGTGCTGCTACAACAGAAATACCACAAGTGAATGGCTTTAACAAACAGAAATTAATTCTCTTACAGTTTAGGAGTCTAGAGTCTGATTTCAGAGTGCCAGCTCTAGGGGAAGGCTTTCTGCCTCTGTATCTCTTATTCATAGGTGGATCCCAGCACAGGGGCCCTGGGTCCAAATGACATTCTCTGCTCCTGGCTCCTCTTTCTTGGTGGTGGTGGTTGTTGTTTTGTGCCATAGAGTCAGACCCGACTCATAGCGACCCCTCCTTGGGTTTCTGAGGCAGTATCACTA
>NW_006921589.1:37349200-37363713 GCF_000298275.1 Orycteropus afer afer | reverse complement strand
GGAAGTAGATTGCCCCATCTTCCTTCCGAGGAGTGGCTGGTGGTTTGAACTGCCAGCCTTCTGGTTAGCAGTCAAGTGCCTTAGCCACTATGCTACCAGAGCTCCCTTCTTGGTGGTAGTAGGTTCCTTTTTCTCTCCTTTTGTCTCTTGTAAGATAAAAGGTGGTACAGGCCACACCCCAGGGAAGCTCTTCTTACATTAAATCAGGGCTGTGATGGGACTAAGGGTTGCAACCCACCCTTAATTTTAATCCTTTGGTTTATCACATCAGATCACATCTTGAGGTATCACTACATGTCTGCCACATTACATTATTAAATAAGGTTTAAACCACTGAGAATCATGGCCCAGCCAAGTGGACACAAAATCTGGAGGGACAAAATTCAATCTATGATACACCCCAACACTCTAGACTGATTAATAATCTGATTAAAATATCATAGAATTAGAGAAATGGTCAGGAGCTTAGAGATCATTCTGTAATTACACTCCTTAATTTTACTAAGAATGGCTGTCTACCATGATGTCTCCTGTTCTTCCTGGGGGTCATGACAGATTTGTTTATGATGCCATCGATAGGTGGCTGCTGTTGGTTACCATCGAGTTGATTCATGGTGACTCCATGTGTGCAGAACAGAACTGCTCTCCACAGAGTTTTCAACTCTGTGACATTTGAGAAGCAGGTCGCCAGGCCTTACCATGGAGAGTTATTTTAAGCATTCATGTTGTAGGATGATAATGGGCACTAACATTTATTGTCAATATGTTACATTTCATTCAATTTTCCTAACAGCCTGCAATATGTTGTTGTTATGTGCCGTCGAGTCGGACCTGACTCATAGCGACCCCTCCTTGGGTTTCTGAGGCGGTATCTCTATGGAAGTAGATTGCTCAACCTTCCTTCTGAGGAGTGGCTGGCAGGTTTGAGCCACCAGCCTTCTGGTTAGCAGTCAAGTGCCTTACGTGCTATGCTACCAGAGCTCCTTGGAAATACGTAGGTAGTATTATTATCATTTCCACCTTATGGATGAAGAAGCCCAGGCTCTGAGAACTAAGGAAACTTGTTCCATGTTTCACAGCTTTTAAGTGTGTGTGTGGGAGTGGGGCAGTAGGATTCCAATCCAGGCTTATCTGACACACACATTGCTCCTCAGAAGTTTGCTAATATGTTTTGTTCTTTGACATTCTTCTTTCCATCTCCCTAGTCCTTCCCAGCCACCAAACATTTATCACAGAATTTTTATTCCCCATTTAATTTTAAAGGATCCCTGATGGTGCAGTGGTAAAGTGCTTGGCTGCTAACCAAAAGGGCAGTGCACCAGCTGCTCTGTGGAAAAGATATGGCAGTCTACCTTTGTAAAGATTGTAGCTTTGGAACCCTATAGGACTGTACTGCCCTATCCTATATGGTCACTATGAGGCAAAATTGACTTGTAGGAAAAGGGTTTGGTGTTTTTTTAATTATTATTGTTATTTTTATTTTAATGCCTACACCTGCAACCCCAGTATCCCAGATTTCCAAAAAACAAAGATTTCAGAATATATCGATCTGGCTCAAATAAAAGTTATGGTGGTTTAACCTTGCATCGTTTTGCTATAAAAGCAACCACCATACATTGAACTAGGAGCTCTGGTGGTGTAGGGCCTAAGGCATCTGACTGCAAACCAGAAGGCTGGCAGTTCAAACCCTCCAGCCACTCTTTGGGAGGAAGATTGGGCAATCTACTTATGTAGAGATACTGCTTCAGAAACTTGAGGGGTTGCTGAGTTGGATCTGACTCGATGGCAGTGAGTTTGGTTTTTGGTTTTACTTAGTGAACTAGATGCATATACACTATCTCATTTAAGTGAGAAGTTAGTGGGGTCCAAGAAACAACAGTAGATTTGAGATGACTGTTGTGGCACACTTCCTACATTGGGAATTTTGTTACTTTTCAAAACTTAGATGTCAGAAATCCTATGTATTAGGTTCCTATTGCTGCTGTAACAATTACCATGAACTTGGTTGGCTTAAAACAACACAAATTTATTATCTTATAGTTCTGGAGACCAGAAGTATAAAATGGGTCTCCCTGGGCTAAGGTCAAGATGTTGACAGGCCTGTATTCCTTTCTGGAGCTTGTAGAGAAGAGCTCTGGTGGCCTAGTCCCTAAGGGATTTGACTGCTAACCAGAAGGCTGGTGGTTCAAACCCACCAGCCATTCCTCAGAAGGAAGACTGGGCAATCTACTTCTGTAGAGATACCGCCTTGGAAACCCAAGAAGGGGTCACTACGAGTCGGAACCGACTCGTGGCAGTGAGTTTGGTTTGATTTTTTCATGTCATATCTTTTAAAAGCTGTATCCATCCCTTGGCTTGTGGCCCCCTTTCCTCTTCAAAGCCAACAATGGCTAGTTGAGTCTTTCTTACATCATATCACTCTGAGTTGGACTCTCTTTCTTCTGTCTCCCACTATTAAGAATCTGTGATTACATTAGACCCACCTCAATAACACAGGATACTCTCCCTATTTTAAGGTTCACTGATGTGGTGGTTATGTTTGTGTGTTAGCTTGGCTGGGCCTGGTTGAGTGGCTGGGCAGCTGGCTGTAGTATTCCCCATGAGGAGACTGGTAATCAGCTCCATGGGGGAATCTACTGGGAGCAGCTGAGCAGCTGCTTTTGGGTATATGGTCTGCTTCCCGTATATAAGAAACAGCTTTGGGAATGGTCTCTAGCTTGTGGCACGTTTGAACCCTGCATGTAACCGTGTCATTGTTCAGCAGCCTGCCATGCTCTGCCGACCTTGGGACTTACAATGGACTTGAATTAATGGCCTGCCATGTGGTTTGGTAACATCAGGACTGTGCCATTTTATTTGTCGGCCTTGGGCTTGTTAGCCTCAGCAGCCAGTAGCTGCCTGAGTGAAGAGATGCCTCTAGCTTCAGTGGGCTGGGAGCAAAAGGCAGAGCTGAAGCCCAAGGTCGAGGGGCTTTCACCCAGCCTCTAGGGCCTGGCTCTTTGAACTCAGACTTCTAGCCTCCTGAACCGTAAGAGAATAAACTCCTGTTTGTTAAGGCCATCCCATTTGTGGTAAATTCCTGTCAGAGCGGCACTAGGTAACCAGAACAGCTGATTAGCAGTCTGAATTCTGTTTACAAACTTAATTCCTCTTTGCCGTGTAACCTAACATATTCGAGATTCTAGGGAGAACACTAATCTGTCAATGACACCCTAGTTTCAGAACTAGATCATTGCTATAGTAGTAATACTTTTATCCAATCCTAGATGAATTCTATTAGATTCTTCCAATGAAAAAAATAATTCAAATCTGAGCATTTCACTGGGTTAAGATTTAAGATTTTGGTAATAGTTTTAAAGAAAAACAGTTTATGGATTTTAGGAATATTTCATTTCTCAATATATGATAACTGCAGTTATACACAATCTGTTTTTTACCCTTTGAAAGAGAACTTTTATAGAATATTGATCTTTACAGTTCTTCTTGTAATAATTGAATTCACCTTTTTACAGATTTGGAAACTGAGAACTCAGAGAAGTTAATGACTCCCTCAAAATACAAAGCAAATTGGTGGAGAACTAGTACCGATATCTTCCAGCTTTTCATAACTTGAAAAGATTTAAAAAGAACAAGAATTAGAATTCTGGGTTTTATTGTTTAAAAAATTTGAAAAATCATTGTAAATACACACACACACACAGCATTTACCTTTCAACATTTTTCAGGTGGACAATTTATCAAAATCAATTACATTATGCATGCTATGTAACCATCATCTATCATTGGCAACTTTCCCATCACCATTAACATAAGTGGATTTTATTCTTAATATGTGCTTTACAAGAATTGAAGGACAATTTTCAGGTTCTCACAACATTGTTGTGTATTTGTTCTGACTCTAAGTAGAATGTATCACTGAAAACTCTCCTGTAAAATTGATTTAGTTGATCTGTATATTTAGGCAGATACCTACTTCTCTCACTATTCAAAGTATGAAACCTTTCCAAATCATAATCAGAAAAGAAGATGATTTCCCAGCCAGATAAGGATTTTCTGTGGTTACAGGTGTGGGTAGATTTGTTTGAAAAGAATCTGTGTTTTATTTTTTTCCATTAAAAAGTACTTCGATGTGTCCTAATGACTAACATGTAAAATTAACTATTTCCCCCTTTCAATTTCATTGAATAATTTTCATTAGAAGAACTATATTTAGTAGAAGCAATTTATAACACCAAGGCACAAAATACAGTTATCTGGGCCTCAGAAAAGTCATTTTTATGTTTCTGTATGCATTGCATTGTCAGTGTAATGGATTTCCAGCCTGTATGGCAATGTAAGATGTTTGAAGTAAGAACGAGGCCCAAAGTTTCCTCAGTGTTGCCTATATCCAAAGGAACTTAGCCTGCCAGGTCACATCACAGAGAACCAGCTGCTGTCTGGTGCCATGTATAAGACTAGCTTATGAAATGTTTTACCTTGTATAAATCCTGTTAAAAGCCAGAAGAGAATATCTACTCTCCACTGATATTGAGATCAACTGAGAATGTAGTGGGCTTAGTAGCATTGAATAAGACAATACATATAAAAAGTTGGAATCATAATTTCTAAAATTCTTGCATATAGATATTAGATTTTTATATATATATATGGAGCCTGTGTAGATGTGTTGTGTGTTGGCTGGTTTACCACCCTTACCACCCTTCTTCTGGATGCTATATTTTTATGAAACAGACAAAATTTCCTTTTGGGGAAAAAAATAAAAGCACTCCATAGACTTAACTGAGGAGCCAGCATTCTAGAAAGTTTAAAGGCAATAAGCTCTTTTAGTGGAACACATAGGTAGTATTCTCAGCTTATTAGCTATCACCTTGCTTCTGAAAGAGTGGAAATAAATTAGAAACACTTCTAGAAACACTAGGAAATTATAGTGTCCTTTGTTCTTTGTTAGTCTCATGTCACTGTAAGAGAGGTATACATTTTAGACACATTTCTTCTATTGCTGTTGTTAGGTGCTGTCAAGAAGCGTCTGATTCATAGGGATCCTATGCACAACAGAATGAGACACTGCCAGTTTCTGTACCATCTTCACAATTGTTGCTATGCTTGAGCTCATTGTTTCAGTCCACCTCATTGAGGGTCTTCCTCTTTTTCACTGACCCTCTACTTTGCCAAGCATGATGTCCTTCTCCAAGGACTGGTCCCTGATAACCTATCCAAAGCACATGAGATGAAGTCTCACCATCCTTTCTTCTAAGGAGCATTCTAGTTGTACTTCTTCCAAGGCAGATTTGTTCATTCTTCTGGTTTTGTTGTTGTTGTTATGTGCCGTGGAGTCGGACCTGACTCCTAGTGACCGCTCCTTGGGTTTCTGAGGCGATATCAATATGGAAATAGATTGCCCAACCTTTCTTGCGAAGAGTGGCTGGTGGGCTTGAACTGCCAGCATTCTGGTTAGCAGTCAAGTGCCTTAGGCACTATGCTACCAGAGCTCCTATTCTTCTGGTAGTATATGGTATATTTAATATTCTTTGCCAATACCATAATTCCAAGGCATTAATAATTCTTCTGTCTTCCTTAATCATTGTCCAGCTTTTGCATGCATATGAAGCAATTTAAAATATCATGGCTTAGGTCAGGCACACCTTGCTGTGACATCTTTGCTTTTTTTTTTTTTTTTAATTGTGATTTGGGTGAAGATTTACAGAGCAGATTCACTTTCCATACAGCAGTTCACATACACTTTGCCTCATGACGTTGACCACAGTTTACCACAATGCAACAGCTCCCCTCCCACTTCCTCCCCATAGTTACCCATTCCCAGTGTCCATCCCTCCATGTACTCCTGCCCCCTGAGCTGTCTCCCTGTGCATAAGCAACTCTTCTTTCTCTCATGATTGTTCTCTCCAAGGAGTGCATCTACCTGAGGTAAATGTTCAAATCATATGCCTGTCTTTCGTTTGGTTGGAAACCATGGGTGTGGGTTCAATTCCAGACCTGAAGGGCAGCTAGGGGCCATAGTCTCAGTGGTTCCACCAGGCTCTATTGGACCAGCAAACCTGGTCCCCCCTTCTTTTTTTCCCTCCAAATGATTTTGAGTTTTGTTCCACATTGTTCTTCCTCTCTATCAAGGATCTCCTTATCTTTGCTTTTAAACACTTTTCTTCTATAACTCCTACTAAGTATTAGGCACATAGTTGATTTATTTTTCTCCTCAAATTGAACCAAGATGACTTATTCTCTTTTACATCCCTGAAAGGATCCTTGATCTAAGTTAGTGTGGTCTACCATTACTAAGCTCACTTTACTTAATAGGAGTTTAAATTTTTGGGAGACAGCTCGAGGCTGTGTGAAGTGGATACTGATGGAGAATTTGATCTTAGATGGGTTCTTGGCTTTGCTACTTACTAACCATGTGATCATGAGCAAGTTTAAAAACTTTTCTGAGCCTCAGTTTCTTCATTGGTAAAATAGGAATGATAATATCTGTCCCACAAATTTGCTATAAGGTCTGGAGGTGTTGAATGTAATATATCTGAAAAGTTGTTGGCACTTAATAAGTGGCAGTAGTAGCTGCTTATTGGAAAATCTGTACCTAAAAAAGAGAGGACTTGACTATCTATTTATTTAGCAGCTCCTCTAATAAAAATACTGCACATTGGCTAGTAGTGGAAAGGTCTATAATTCTATAAAAATTTTACAACAGTGTTTATATACCCTGTAAAAACAGCTAAGGCCCTTAGTTCCTTCTGGGTGGCTTCTTACTGAACCTCACAATGGCAGTTTATCCCTGTTAGAAGAAGCAGTCTTATTAGTTGCCACCAAGTCTCAAACAAACCAAGAATGACATTTATTCAATCAAACCATGCTTTAGTTATCTTAAGATGCCTTGCCTGCAATAGCTTAAGTTAATGTGTGTGAATATGGGCCAAGTCTGGAGTAGGAGCCCTGCCATCTACCTACACCTCCCCTCGTGAGATACAACGAAAAGGAAAACAATGTTAACTCTCCAGGTGATTATATATAAAGAAATTTCTAAGTTATAATCGATTTAACCTCTTTCATTCAAATATTGAAAATTGAATTTATATATAACAGCACACATCTTAGGGAAGGAGAAGGATGCAGGCTTTGTGTCTGGTTATTCAATACTTTATATTAAACCTTTAACCATATGCTTGATATCTTTGTTGTGGAGCCAAGGCCATTGAAATTTGACTCTATTAACAGTATTTTTGGCAATGCTAATCAGTTTTTTCTTTACTCTATAACACATTTGGCAAAGTTACTTTTAACTTGGGAGCTCTGGTAGCATAGTGCCTAAGGCACTTGACTGGTAACCAGGAGGCTGGTGGTTCAAACCCACCAACCACTCCTTGGAAGGAAGATGGGGCAATCTACTTCTGTAGTGATATTGCCTCAGAAACCCAAGGAGGGGTCACTATGAGTCGGGTCCGACTTGACAGTACATAACAACAACAACATTTTTAACTTTGATTGATTCAGTCATTTATCTTTTCATTCACTCTTCTAATACTGTGACAAGACCATGCTTAGCAATATAGAGATTCATAGGTGAGGCAGACATTATACTCAATGTATTAAAACTATAATACCAGATAGAAAATGAGTGCTGTAACAGAGATACAGATCTGAGCTCCAAACAACAAAAAAACCCAAACCCACTGCCATTGAGTTGATTTTGATTCATAGTGACCCTGTAGGAGCTTAAGAATGTTTATTGGGTGAATGAATATACCCAGGCCTGTGTATCTGTTTTGTTGGATGTCTCCAAGTTGCCAGATTTGTCCTTCCTCTGTCCTCCCTATGTCATGCATAGCACCCCATACCCCTAGTTGCCATTGCTAGCAATTCAGGTGTTATCTTTTGCTCTTTTTTCCTGTCACATCTAATCTATCGTCATATTCTCTTAGTCTCCCTCCTGAAGAGTTCTCAATGCTCCTCTAGTTCAGGCTACTTCTATGCTTGTCCTCTTATTTCAAAACATCTTCCTAACTGGTCCTCCTGCCTCCAACTACCTTCTTTTTTCCTTATCCAATACCAAGAATAGCAGGTAGAGTCTTATTTCTAAAAGACAAATCTAATTGTATCATTTTCCTGCTAAAACTTTTTGATACCTTCCCATTGTCCTAGGAATAAATCACATATTTCTTCATGTGGTTTAGGAGACGTGATAAAATGTGATTCCTGCTTATATTTCCAGTTCCATCTTCTACATTTTCCTACCTCTCACATTCCATTCTATGAGATGACACTATTGAAAATACAGGGCACTTTCCAAAGCTGCTCAATATATGTTAAAACCAAAAACCAAACCCACTGCTGTTGAATTGGATCAGACTCATAGTGACCCCTCCTTGGGTTTCCAAGGAAGTATCACTACAGAAATAGATTGCCCCATCTTCCTTCCAAGGAGTGGCTGGTGGGTTTGAACCACCAGCCTTCTGGTTAGCAGTCTAATGCCTTAGGCACTACGCTATGTTAGCTATTCTTATTTGCAGAGACTATTAGAAAGATGTTTATCTGTGTTTTATTGCTTATGCAAAGACATATGACTGTGTGAATCATAGTAACTTACAGATAACATTGCACAGAATGGGAATTCAGGAACACTTCATCAAGATCATGCAGAACCTGGACATAGATCAAGAGGAAATTGTTAGAACAAAACAAGGGAATGCTCCATGGTTTAAAATTAAGAAAGGTGTGCATCAGGGTTTTATACTGTCAACATACATATTCAATCTGTATGTTGAGCAAATAATCTGAGATGCTGTACTGTATGAAGAAGAATGTGGCATCCAGATTGGAAGAAGACTCATTAACAATCTGTGATATATAGATGACACAATCTTGCTTGCTGAAAGGGAAGACTTGAAGCACTCACTGATGAAGATCAAAGACTGTGGCCTTCAGTATGTACTGCACCTCAATATAAAGAAAATGAAACCCCTCCTAAGATGACCAATAAGCAACAGCATGATAAATGGAGAAAAGATTGTTTGTCAAGGATTTCATTTTACTTGACTCCATAATCAACACTCATGGAAGCAGTAGTCACGAAACCAAATGACATGTTGGGGAAATCTGCTGAAAAAGACCTCTTTAAAGTGTTAAAAGGCAAAGATGTGACTTTGAGGACTAATGTGTGCTTGACCCAAGCCATGATATTTTCAATTGCCTCACAGACATGTGAAAGCTGGACAATGAATAAGGAAGACCATAGAAGAATCAATGCATTTGAATTATGATATTGATGAAGAATATTGAACGTACCATGGACTGCTAGAACAAGCAAATCTGTCTTGGTAATACAGCCAGAATGCTGCTTAGAAGCAAGTATGACAAGACTTCGTCTCATATATTTTGGAAATGTCAGAAGGGACCAGTCCTTGGAGAAGGACATCATGCTTGGTTAAGTAAAGGCTCAGCAAAAAAGAGGAAGATGCTCAGAGAGATGATTGACACAGTGGCTGCAACAAGGAGCTCAAGCGCAGTAATGACTATGACAATGGTGCAGGACTGGGCAGTGCTTCTTTCTGTTGTGTGTAGGGTCACTATGATTTGGAACTGACTCGAAAGCACCTAACAACAATAGCAACAACATTCTTATTATTCTCCATGTGTCTTTGCTAACAGTGGTGCAACTGGGGAAAATGTTTTTAAAAGCGTTAAAGGAGGAAGTTGAAATGGAGAGAGGCATAAAGTTGACAAGAGGATACAATCTAGGTGCTGGCAATTAAAGTGGATGATGGATATCATGATAGAGATTAACAAGTTATTAAATCTATTAAATTTTTGAAAAACATTTTTTGGTTTGTCTTCAAAAATAATTATTTATTGTAACATATTAAAAAGGACTGTCTGTTGGATCTTAAATTTATTGTTTCCTGAGATTATGATCTAGTTTAGAAAAGTCTTCAGATATTCACTCTTCAAGATTTACATTGTTTTACAGAGTCCCACAGACTATCCTGGTACTGTTTTTAAGTGTTTAGTTGGCTACAGAATTTCCTTAAATTGTGATTTTTAGTCAATGGAATATGATGACTCATAGAGAATGTAACTCTTTTTGTTTGTACTTCTGATCTTAATCTTTACGTGGTCAAACGCCTGTGTTTCTATTAATCTCTCACATATTAGCAAATGTGTTTGTTTATAAAGGAGAAATAAAATTTAATTTAGCTGTGTCTAGTATGACAAGGGGAGCTCTGGTAGCGTAGTGCCTAAGGCATTTGACTGCTAACCAGGAGGCTGGCAGTTCAAACCCACGAGCCACTCCTTGGAAGGAAGGTTGGGCAATCTACTTTCATAGTGATACTGCCTCAGACACCCAAGGAGGGGTCACTATGAGTCAGGTCTGACTCCACAGCAATGATTGCCTTGTTTGCCTTTAGTATGAAAAGTATTATTGTCAATAGCTTGAAGCTGAATCATTTAGATCATGCTTTAGGGATGAATAGAGAAATGTTTGCCCATATTCTTTTTTGTCATATTGTTATAATTTGAGTTGAAAGATCCATTTTCATTAGTTTGGGATAAATAGATCTTTTGAAAATGTCATAGTCCAATGATGTTTAAATTCACTGTTTTATTTAATGAAACCATTTGCAGGAGATTGATTGATTTATCTGATGACTGTTGTCAGATTGCTTTGGAATAGTATAATTACTACATTTAGGACTTTCTTATATTGTTTAGATATTTTGATTATTAAAATTACTTTTGAATTCCAAACTCAAGGAAATTGACAATCTAAAAAAGCCCAAAGCATTTTATTTGGTTCCTTTGTGGTTTTAAATAGGGTTCAAAGGATTAATTTTTTGCTAAGTTTAATATATGTATCTGATTTAGTAGAATTGTTATTTAGCATAAGATTTAAAAATTCTTAGATGCTTAGATAATTATAATTTAACAATCAAGTATGACTTTTGGAAAACATTAATTAATGTTAATTTGAGAATTTAGAACAAATCTTTTAAAACTTTTAGCTTTGCAGTGTCCTGGGAACCTTGGTGAAAGCATCTACATGGTGATGTGAAGTACACTAGTATGGACAGGTAATTGATTACTGTGATCCATTTTATAATCATATACATAAATCAGTAATTGAATATTATAATCACTACCATTTGGATAAAAACAAATCCTAAAATCTGTTATGTCCCCTTCAGGAATCTATCAAGAACAGATGGAAGCTGAATATCTGTGAAACAATCCCATAAATGGTTACACTTTCTTTTAAAAGTTAGGAATCCTATTGAATCCATTATAGTTCTTTACACAGGCTGCCAACTGATTGTGTAATTACATGTCATATAGCACAAAGCATGATTTATGATGCTATTGTTATGGTGTACTTACTAACTAGAAGAATGAAAAATATTAAGTACAGTATTAGCAGAAGTGTTGGAGGTAGGGTTGCCAGATAAAATACAGGCTACCCAGTTAAATTTGTGTTTCAGATAAATAGCATATAATTTTTTTTAGTATAAGTATGTCTAGGAGCTCTGGTAGCATAATGGCTAAAGCACTTGACTGCTAACCAGAAGGCTGACGGTTCAAACCCACCAGCCACTCCTCGGAAGGAAGGTTGGGCAATCCTACTTCCGTAGTGATACTGCCTTGGAAACCCAAGGAGGGGTCGCTATGAGTCGGGGCCGACTTGACGGCACATAACAACAACAACAACAACATAAGTATGTCTCATTCAAAATTATTAGTTGTTTATCTCAAATTCAAATTTAACCAAGCACCTTGTGGTTTTATTTACTCATTCTGGCAACCTTAGCTATAGGTGATTGAATAAAACATAGGTAACAGTAAAAGATAGATTTTTTTAATGGGACAGAATTTTTCCTTAAAATTCTTCCAGAATCAAGTAAAGAAAATCTTGATCAACCAGCTATAAATGATATCTGGAGCTGAGATTTGAACCCAGGGAGTTAGCCTCAAGAGCCCATGTTTTATTCCTGTCTCTTTTATACTCATATTGTTATTAGTGAAATTAAAAGTAATTCTGATAGTCCACATTATTTCAATCTGTATTACATTGAAGTTTGTATCAGTAAAATAAATATTTTATTTTACATTAAGTAATTAGTTAATAAACTGATTATTTTCTCTTTCCTGAAGGCAATTTTTGACTTGAGAATTTTAGCAAATCATGCAGATTTTTGCTGTTCTATTTTAAGTGGTGTTTATTAGTTCAGCCAAATGTTTTTGCTTGCTGCATGATTAATAGTGATTTGCTTTTAATTTTCTTGTTGAAACTGTATTGCTGTTCTTGCACCCTGCAAGTAGAAAGCAGCCATACTTTGGAGTTGCACACTGTTCTGCTTGTTTCTTTCGTTTGGCTAGCCTCCATCTCTTCTGCTGTGCTCATCAGTCATCTGGTGCTCTTTACATGCTGTAGGACACGTTTTCTTCCCCTTGAGTGATAGTGGTTGCCTTTTATGACTTAGCCCTCATTAATAATTAGTCAGGCCTCTCATTTTTTTTTTTTAAGGTACCATATATGAGATCTTGTAATAATTCATGATCTGCATTTATTCATTTACAATGTAAATGCATGAAATCTAGCAGAGTCACCCCCCTACACACACAAAACTTGAAACTGGAACCTCTTAAATACAAAGAGGAAAATATTCCAACCCCCATCAAGTTAAACATATGCTCTTGAGATCTTGAGAAAGGTTGAAATGACTTAGCTTAATTTTTTTTTTTTTAAACATCTTTCCATCTTTTCTGCTCTTTACTAGAACTTTTCATCATAGGGACACCAACAGTGATTCTAATTTAGAACACTCAAAAGTAAAGGAAGAGGCATTCTTTATTAAATAATAGAAGAAAAATCCTAGGAATTATTTGGAAAGACACTAAGGGTTTATTTATTAATTGATTTAGTTAAACATACTGATACTGGCCTGTAGAACTAAATGGATCAATGCTGTTCAGGGTTTTGTGTTTTTAATCTACATTTTACATATAAAAAATAAACCCTGTGAAAGAATGACCAAATTCTGATGAGTAGTTTTAAAAAGTCTCAATTACAATGATAAAATTTTACATTTTAAGAATTTGTATCATTATTTCAATCTGCAGTTTTAAACTGCCTTGGAATTTCCCACTATGATAATCATGTAACTGAAATGTCTATGATTTAGAGCCTTCTGAACTCTGTTAAAATGACTGAATTTGTAGAAACCCAACAAAATGGGTGTGACATTGAAGACCATTTTTAATAGTGCTGAATGCTGACATCCAATATTAATAGGGACAGCATGACAAAGAAGGAAAAGTGTGGGACTGGAGTCAAACCTTTTTTCAGTTTGTACTCTGAAAAAATAGTTAAAATTCTCCTTACATCTAAAATGGAACTAGTAACTTAGCTATACTGTTAGGAGTATTACATGGAATAATATATATTTAAAGGACCTGGCTCATAATAGGAAGACCCCAACAACACCTGTTTGATTAGTGCTGAGAGCAAACCAATTGGACTACTGTGATATAAAGTTGGAAAACTAAATGAAGCAGTATTTCAGAAGGCTTTAAAAGCCAGGGTGCATGCATTCTGTATTCCATGAGACTTCTGAACTCGAAAGTGATATTTTAGAAACTGTGTGCTTGAGAAAACAAGGCAGCCATAATTGAGAACAATAGAATAACCAGCAGCTACTAATCTGACTAAAAACAAAACAAAACAAAACAAAACAAAACAAAACTCATTGCTGTGGAGTCAGTCCCAACTCATAGTGACCCCTTCTTGGGTTTCTGAAGTGGTATCTTTATGGAAGTAGGTTGCCCAATCTTCCTTCCAAGGAGTGGCTGGTGGGTATGAACTGCCAGCCTTCTGGTTAGCAGTCAAATGCCTCAGGCACTAGGCCACAGTGCTTCCCCTAATCTGACTACTCACTTGGAAATAGTCTCCTTTAGCCTTTTAAGAGGACTTGTCAGTAGTGGAGGTCAAGAAGAGTGGGGAACTGGTCAGAGAGATAATGACTAGGAAACAATTTAGACTACTGAAATGAAAAAAGATGGCTTTTAAGAAGCTAAGGGAATGGATACTCAGTCAAAATTGGCAACAAAGAACCAGAGAAGGAGTCCAAGATAAAGCCAATATTTCAAGTTTGGATGACTGAGAGAATGAAGGTAACAGGCAAGCCAGGAAGGAACATGGGTTTTTGGAGAAAGATGATGAGTTAAGGTGTCACCATGTTGTATGTGAGGTGAAGATGGGATACGCAGTTTTAAGTGAGGCTCTAGGTCTCAGGACACAAGACTGGAGAGTTATCCACATAAAGGATTTTATGCATATCAATGAAAGAAGCAGAACGTTGGCACAATTTCTAAACTGTACCCCTTAACTAGAAAGTATATTGTAGTTGTTTGACAAAACAATCAAGTTTAATAATAGTTTTCAGTTGCTACCTCTCTCTGTGGACTCCACTTGCTTAGTCATTTTCTCAAAATCATTGACTTTTTTTTTTTTT
>NW_006921589.1:37326370-37348750 GCF_000298275.1 Orycteropus afer afer | reverse complement strand
CTCCCACTCTGTCCAGGATCTCTTACATAGATTCCCCTCCAAGTGGTTGACAGTGGTAGCTGGGCACCATCTAGTTTTTCTGGTCTCATAGTTGTATACACTGAGAATTGCATGGTGTACCAGTCGCTTGGACTAATTACTTCCATGCGTCTTTGGTTTTCTTCATTCTTTGCTCTGGACGAGGAGAGAAAAATCATTGGCTTCTTAAGGGTAAAAAATTTTACATTAGAAGGACATCAGGAATATATTACAATTTCTCCTCAAGCATAGCCCATTCTAGGTCATATTTTCACCACTTCCTCCTGAGATATGGAAGCCGAGAATCCAATTTGGCTGCACTAAAGATGAGGGTTAAGGAATTAGTAAATGGAGAACTAGGATTGAGTGGAGAAATGGAATTGCATCCTGTATTATGGACTAGTTTTTGCCTACGAAATGAATTATTGAATCAACTAATTTGAGTGGGTGGTTTTAATACAAAATTTAGAGGGGTAACTTGTTAGTTAAAATTAGTTTTTTGAAAAATTTTAGAGACTTTATCCTAAAAGCTATGTTGGTCCTTAATTATCATAGGAATCATTTGGTCTGCACTGAGAGTGGAAGAAAACATGCACTAATTAGAATATTACACAATTTAGTATTACCAGGGAAGGGAAACAGTAGCAATATTTCTGTTTGAAACCAGGGCTCTTTTTTCCAATTACATTTTTCAAAGATTGTTATGATCTGTGATTTTTTTTCAAAGAGCAAAAGTTATTAGTAAATTCAGTCATGTATTTAATAATTCTTGTATTCTCACATTGGTATGTGATGCTTAAATTTTTTTTTTCTCAGTAGCTGAAAATAAGAGGCCGAGTTAAAGATGAAAATATCTGGCATCTAAGTGGCTTGAAGGAGGCAGCGTGTTTTTGAAGAAGCCCACACCTAATGCCAGTGTATTTGGATGGCCAGTCGATTATTCATCTTTTAGGGTTTTAGTTCTCTTTGGCTTTATTGAACTACCTTCTTTCCTCACTTAGATAGACTATCACATGTATTCTATGTTCCAAGAGCTTTTAGCTTCTCCAAAGAAAAGCGCTTAACCAATTTATGAATTGTTAAGAGTCCCAGTGCTGTTTTTTTTTTTTTTTTTAAATTTTAATTGTGATTTGGGTGAAATTTTATGAAGCAGATTCGTTTTACCCTCAATAGTTCATACACATTTTGTCTCTCGGTGTGGATTACAATCCCCACAATGGAGTAGCTCTCCCCCCACCTCCTCCCTGTGGTTACCCCTTCGCTGTGTACTTCTTACCTATGTGTTCTTGTCTATCTACCTTTCCCCCTACGCAAATGCTGCCCTTCCCATCTCTCACAGTTGACTGTTGTAAGGTGTGCACCTCCCTGGGTAGGTGTTCAGCTCATAAGCCTGCCTGAAGTCCAATTCCAGGCTCGAAGGATAACCTGAGGCCATAGTCTCAGGGGTTTCACCAGTCTCTATCTAACCAGTAATTTTGGTGGTTTTTATGTTTTTGAATTTTCTTCCACATATCCAGAATGGATATTTTGATCCCTTTTGGAGTGGTTGGCATTGGTAGCCGGTTACCATCTAGTTCTTCTGGTCTTGGGGTTGTATAGGCCGAGGTTCCTGTGTCCATTAGTCCCTTGGACAAATTGTCTCCATATATCTTTGATTTTCTTCACTCTTCTTTACTCAGGACAGGGAGAGACCAATAGTTGCATCTTAGGTGACCACTTATAAACTTTTAAGACTCCAGTTGCTACTCACTAAAGTTGGATGTAGAACAATGTTTTTGTGTACTACGTTGTGCCAATTGAATTTGGTGTCTCCTGAGACCATGGTCCCAAGCCTATAGGCCCAGCGACTCACTCCCTCAAAGTGCTTGGTTGTGGTTAAGGAGTTATCCTAAATTTGTCCCCTGTTAGTTCTATAATGTATATGGATATTTTTTTTTGTAGCATGTAGCATGTATACAAAAAACCCATGTAAGAATATAATCTGCCAAACCTCTGTGTGGTCATGGGTATATTCCCATTTGCTTATCCTATTTTCTTGTCTGTCTGCTTATGTAGCCACTCATAGCCTAGTGTTTGTTATTATTGATAATGCAGTTTGTGTATGTAATAGTATTTACTGTTGTCTTTTTTTCCTTAGTGTTATTGTGCTGGGCACACACTTTTGTTATATTGCCTTTCCCTTCACTCAAATCAGCATGTCTCTTAACTACTCAACAGTTTTCCCTCCTCTCCCCTTCCATCCCTAGTAACAAAGAAAGAAAATTTCCTTCTCTGCATATCCCTTTCCTTGACTTTTTATAATAATGGAAGAGTCCCATTGCTTTTTGTTGTTACTATTTAAGTTGTATTTTGTAGTCACAGAAAAATCTGGACATTGATTTTAGCATTGGGGTAAGGCTAAAGCTTAGATTTTCAGGAAATGAGTGAGTTTCTAACTTGAGAATATTAGATCACAAAAAAACATGCAATATGCTCTCAGTTTCTTTTAGAAAAAAATTCTTAAATTGAAAAATGTTTAAAAGCCATTGTCTTCCATTTTATATTGGGTACTTCTATATCATTAGAACTTAGGTCTGGGGATACTGTTCAAAGGAAATATAAACATACATAACAGAATTATTGGAAGTTGATTTCAAAGGAATGAGCAGCAGTGATAGAATTTGGCAGGTAAGGAACTGACCTGTTTCCACACAGATGTGCCAAGAACATGAGCCAGAGTCGGTTGTCATTCTGATCCCGAGTAGAACGGCCAGTTAAGTTGTAATTGACCCATGAATGATTTTTTTTTTCTGTTTAGAAATCTAAAGAGGCCATTTTGAGAATTGTTTTAGGAACCTATCTTATCTTGGAAATATGACTACCAGTAAAACTGTAAAGATGAACAATCCACTGATTTAGTGTATCTGCAGTTAAGGGGAAGACTGATTAATGGAAAAGATATTGTATTATATACCCACTCTAGTCAGTTTTTGAATCCTTACTATTGTCAACTTTTATAAAATAATTTAATACCAGATTATTTCTTTCTATACCCATTTTTGAAAAGCATTTGTTCTCAGTACTACCCCAAATACTTAAAAAGAAATATATTTCACTAATACATGATTTATTATTTAATATTTCCCTGTGTACAAGGTAGTTACATTGAAAAAAAAAAAAACAAACAACATTTAAATAACACCTTTAGAAATAGCCCAGACTCACAGTTCATGTCAAATGAGCTTATATTCTAAATAATAGTCTAACAAGTCACTTTAATATGCAATACAAGTATACAGTACATGATAGAGTAGAATGTTTAAGGAAAAGGTTTTATTTTCATATCTCTAGGGAATCCTTTAAGCCAGTTAGACTGTTGAGAAAAAATACCCATATGTTATTTTAAAAAATTTAAAAAAACCTACATTAGTACATTCCAAAGCTGCATTTATATTTCTTTTGTGGTTTTAACCTTTGGAGAGTACATCTAGAAATGCCTATTAGAGATGAATTCTAAGAAAATAAATGTAAACAGAAACTCAGGCTGAATTTATTTTTCTTCTCAACAAGAGCTGTTTAAAACCTGGCAGCTGAAGACTGTTCTTTTGTCTACAAAGTATTATAGTAGAAAATGCAAGGTCATCTCTAAACACAAAAGACTCTAGGTTTCTAAGGAAAGAATGTATCTTAAGAAGGGTAAATGAAATAGTTTGGTTAGAGAGGAGGGGAAATTTCCTTATTTCATGCTAACACTTGACAGCTTTCATAAAACAGCCTGAAACTTTGAGACAAATTAAAGATACTTGGTTCACCTTCTTCAGAAACTCTTTTGCACCCAATTTTCCTTTCCCATATCTGGTCAGTAAGGTATTTCATCTTAAGAGATCTTGCAAAACTTCACTGACTCATTAAGATGATAGCATTCTTACCTTTTGGTAGGAAAACAATTTCAATTTTGTTAGTTTGGAGATCTGTCCACATAAACAATAGGTGAACAATAGGTGTTTCAGATCTGAAGTTTTTATGGCCTTGTTTATTAACCCTTTCCTCTTGGCAGCTGAAGCTAACTCTTTCTGGCTACTTGGCTTTGTGTGTTATGGGCATGGGGGTTGGCAGTAGGTGACTAGGAGATTCTGACAGTTCAAGTTTCTCTATTTTATTTCAAATAAATCCTGATGAAAGGCAAAGTCTCACTCTTGGCATCATCTTCTACAGAAACAGGATGTTTCTGTTTCTATAACTGTCCTAAAATTTATCCAAAGTAGGGAAGATAGGATAAAGACCATGGTCTCTGGGCCCAACTGACACGCTGTTGTGTGGCCCAGTGAGCATCATCATATGTGGGGCTGAAGGGAGCCATAACGGTCCGCCTTCCTTTATTGTCCCATTGGTTTTATAGGTTGTGGGAGATGGCCTTCTTCTTCACCACTTGACTAAACAGCAGATGTAACTGCTCTTTCTGGTAGAGGGTCATAGAAAAAGCTACCATGTATGACCACAGAGGTATATTTCAAAATTGACTGTGTGTTAGAAATAGACTCCTGGAATAGTTAAATATTTTCATTGTCTCAGGGCTAACTTTTGCTGTTTGTTAAATATGGTACTTGATTTGAGGGGGTAGAGAGGGGAGAACAAAAATGACAATGCCTCTAAGAATTGTGAACCTTAACATCTACCTGGAAATGTGTAGTCTAGTGCTAAGTACGTTAGCTCAGTCTTTTGTTGGACACACATGAAGAAGATCTTCCCCTTCTCTACTCCTTTGTCAGGTTAAAGCTGCTTGGAATGTTTTGGCATATGTTTTTCAAAAATACCCTGGTCTACTTGGTTCTGCTTTAGTTCATACAAAGACTTGGGCCCTTTAGTTACTTTTTCTCATTAGTAGAAGTTAGATTTCATGTAAATGTTTTTTTCTTAAGTAGTATCCTAGTTTCATTGGAATTATTATGATACTACCCCTTCCCCCCAGAACCTCATTTGAATTGTGGAATCAGCACTGAAAATGAACTTCATATTTGGATTTTGATTGATGTCAGTCATTCATCATACTTTCATTGAATAACTACGGTTGGCCAAAGTGCTGGGCTTAGGGGTAAATGACAGAGAATTATAAGAAATGCTTCTTTTCTCCCAGCCTTTGAAGTATTACAGGAAAGGACTTCAAAAATAAATTATTAGAATATATGATAAGTGCTAGGAACTCTGGTAGTGTAGTGCCTAGGGCACTTGACTGCTAACCAGAAGGTTGGCAGTTCGAACCCACCAGCCACTCCTCAGAAGGAAAGTTGGGCAATCTACTACCATAGTGATACCACCTCGGAAACCCAAGGAGGGGTCGCTATGAGTTGGATCCGACTCAATGGCAAATAACAACAACTTGGTTCTGACTCATATTAACTGTGACTCATAATGACCTTGTAGGGCAGAGTAGAGGTGCCCCGTAGGGTTCCCAAGACTGTGAATCCTTGTGGAAGCAGACTGCCACATCTTTCTCCTGTGGAAAGGCTGGTGATGTAGAACCACTGACCTTTGCTTAGCAGCTGAGCACTTAACCATTGCACCACCAGAACTCCTTGATTATTAAAATGGTAGGGGATTAAAAAAAAGAAGCCCTAGCTAGTCTAGGAGGTAGCATAGTGCCTAAGGCATTTGACTGCTAACCAGAAGGCTGATGGTTCAAACCCACCAGCCACTCCTCTGAAGGAAGTTTGGGCAATCTACTTCCATAGTGATACTGCCTCAGAAACCCAAGGAGAGGTTGCTATAAGTCAGGTCTGACTTGACGGCACATAACAACAACAACAACAGCTAGTCTAGGAGATATTGTTTGACCTCAGAGGTGCCTGAGACTGCCCATTTGGAATGCTTGTTAACTTTTGTGGGTACTACATGTCTAAATTCTCCTACATCCATATCTTTTTATTATTCCTTCTATCTCTTTACATAACCATAGCCCTTTACATAGTCCTCAAATATTCCTCTTCACTCCTTAACCCTTCATTCCAGTCTCAGGGAGGAAGAGTGAGCATACCTTTCCCTGTTGCCTCCTTCTGAAGTTTTCCACCAATATTCTTGTGCCATCCCTCAGTACCCTAATTCTCTCTGGAGGTCAGTGGACATGTGGCACTCCAGCCTCTCTCATCTACATTACTATTTGCCCCTGACTTCCAGGACTTTCTCACACTCTTCAATTTTGCCCTGCTTACTCTCTGCTTCATGCCTGAAAATTGTCATCAGGTGTCAGCATTCACATTAATGAGCCTTTCAACACTGGCCTCACAGTATATTGCTTAAGGGTAAAAAAAGTATCTTCCCTTTGATACTAAGTTGTATGCTGCTCTGCCGTTTGAAATGTAAGTTCATATTAGCATCCTCCAGAGTTAGAAGACTGCAAGACCAATGACAAGGACCAAGTTCCAAGGCAGGAATGGAGAAAACAGAATCAGAGAAGTTGGTCACAATATAAGTAAACTGAGAATCCACAAGGAGAGCCTCAAACAACTGGCATGAACACAGATGGGAAATCCTGCTCTCTCTTTTACAGGTCCTTGGGTATGTTGGATAGGCTTACAATTAGGCTCGAGGCAGACAAAGCAGGAGATATCTATCCTAGGCTATGCTACTGCTTTCTTATCCTTTGCTTATGCTTCTAAATCTTTACATACTTCTGGTTAAAAACATTCCCAGCTCCGGAGAGGGAATGAGTAATGTGTGTAGGTCCATTGAGGACTATAGAACACACTCTTGTTGCAAATAGTTGAAACAGAGCCAGGGAGTGTTTGTGATTTGTCTAGTCCCATACATCATGCTAACGCTAATCCTGGATTCCTGAATCAGGTTTGTCATGTTTTTTACTTGGCAATGTAGTATCCTATTTAATACTTTAAGTATTTATTGGTTGTGTTATTATTTTTATAGTGTATTAAATTTCATGTAATTAGAAATTGACCCTTGAGTTTTGTTTAAGAAGTTTTGTTAAGAAGAATTTTACATTTTCTGTAAAATAACTTTTCATTAGGCTGAAATTTACATCCAGCAACGTTTTTGTAAATAAACTTTTCATTGAAATATATGTACAGAAAAATGTACAACTTGAAGGACTTTCAAAAAGTAGTAACATCTGTGTAACTAGTACCCAGATCTAGACACAGAACTGTTAGCCGCTCAGAAGCTACCCCTGTCCCTCTTCTTGGTTATTACTAACCTGAACCAAACTCATTGCCATCGAGTTAATTCTGACTCATAACAACCCTATGTGGCAGAGTTGCACTGCCCTATAGTATTTCAGATTACTTGGTTCCACAATCAACACCAATGGAAGCAGCAGTCAAGATATCAGACGACATATTGGACTTGGCAAATCTGCTGCAAAAGACCTCTTTCAAGTGCTAAAGAACAAAGACGTCTCCTTGAAGACTAAGGTGCATCTAACCCAATCCATGTATTTTCAATCACCTCATATGCATGTGAGAGCTGGACAACGAACAAGGAAGACCAAAGAAGAGTTTATGCTTTTGAGTTGTGGTCTTGGTGAAGAATACTGAAAGTACCATGGACTGCCAAAAGAACGAACAAATCTGTCCTGGAAGAAGTGCAGCTGGAATGCTCCTTGGAACTGAGAATAGCCAGCCTTTGTCTTACTTGGCCAGACTTGACCTACTTTGGTCATATTGTCAGAAGGGACTGTTCCCTGGAGAAGGATATCATGCTTGGTAAAGTGGAGGGTCAGCAAAGAAGGGGAAGGGCTTCAACGAAATGGATTAACACAGTGGCTGCAGTGATGGGCTCAGATATAGCAAGGATTGTGAGGCTGTCACAGGACTGGACAGTGTTTCATTCTGTTGTACATAGGGTCGCTATGAGTTGGAGCCAACTTGACAGCACCTAACAACAACAACAACAACAACAACAACAACAACAACATAGTATTTCCAAGGTTGTAATCTTTATGGAAAACCAAACTCACTGCCATAGAGTCGGATCCAACTCAAAGCGCCCCTCCTTGGGTTGCTGAGGCAGTATCACTATGAAAGTAGATTGCCCAACCTCCCTTCTGAGGAGTGGCTGGTGGGTTTGAACTGCCAGCCTTCTCGTTAGCAGTCACATGCCTTAGGCACTATGGTACCAGAGCTCCGAAGACATTTGACTGCTAACCAGAAGGCTGGTGGTTCAAATCCACCAGCCACTCCTTGGAAGGAAGGTTGGGCAATATACTTCCGTAGTGATACTGCCTCAGCAACCCAAGGAGGGGTTGCTATGAGTCAGATCTGACTCCACGGCAGTGAGTTTGTTTTTTTTTTAATTTTTATGGAAGCAGATTTCCATATCCTTCTCCTGCAGAGTGGCTTATGGGTTCAAACTGCTGACCTCAGTTAGCAGCCAAGCAGTTAACCACTGCATTACCAGGACTCCTTCTGATTATTACTACCCTTCCCTAAGGATAGCCATCCTTCTGACTTCTTACACTATAGACTAAGTTTGCTTGGTTTTGAATTTGTGTAAATGAAGCCATGTAGTGTTCATTATTTGTGTCTGACTTCTTTCCCTCAACATTATATTTATAAGATTTATTCATGTATTTGTATGAAGTAATAGTTTGTTTATTCTTATTGCTGTTGAGTATGCCATTGGATAACATACCACATTCTGCATTTTATTTATTAAATTTAGTTTATGTTTTTTGTTGACAACATACTGCATTTTGAAAGATCCATTAACACTGTTACTGTCACTCTTAAGCTAGAGTTTTCAAGATTAAGTATAAAAATGTCTGAGATTACAAAAATTCTTGTGATATTTAACTTATGCATCATTTCCATTATTTTAATCTGTTGTTGTTGTTGTTGTTATTTGCCGTCGAGTCGGCCCCGACTCATATCATACCCCTCCTTGGGTTTCCGAGGCAGTATCACTATGGAAGTAGGATTGCCCAACCTTCCTTCCAAGGAGTGGCTGGTGGATTTGAACCGCCAGCCTTCTGGTTAGCAGTCAAGTGCCTTAGGCATTATGCTACCAGAGCTCCTGTTATTTTAATCTATTTCATGGAAATTTTGACTAACGACTTCTAACATAAACTAAAAAATTTTAGGATTATATTCAAACCTTGAATATGTTAGATGTACATCTTTTCCAGGATTTTTTACTTTGGATAGAAATCAAACTAGTGTCTTAGTCATTGGAGGATTATATGTTGGTATGGAATTTGATAGAGATGTTTGTGGGGTACAAGAAATGAAAGACTAATTAATAAGACAAAAAAAATGAAGACTCGAGAATTAGGTTTGGCAATCATTTGTATATAGATCTTTACACTTATGAAGGGAAATTATGTTTAAGTGACTCTCAGCATAGAGACTTGCAGACCAAATCCCAGGGTGATACTATTGATGGTAGAAAAGAAGCAAATACTGGGGTTCTGTCTGATAACTAGAAGACAAATCACCAGAAGAGAGTATTTTGGAAGCCAAAATTTAGAGACCATTTTAAGGAAGAATCATTTGGAGTCTAAAACACATTTATTGAAAGCTGGAGTTGATTAGATGGCAGCAAGTTGGTTTTACTGTGTGTTAAGGAGTCCCTAAACCAAAAACAGCAACCAAAAAAACCAAAACTCACTGCCATTGAGTGGATTCTGACTCATAGCGACCCCCCATTGGGTTTCTGAGGTGGTAAATCATTATAGAAGTAGATTGCCCCATCTTCCTTCTGCAGAGCAGCTGGTAGGTTCAAAGTGCTAACCTTCTGGTTAGCAGTCAAATGCCTTAGGCACTACGCCAGCAGAGCTCCTTAAGGAGTCCTAAGTGGGGCAAATGGTTAAGTGCTCAGCTATTAACCAAAAGGCTGGCAGTTTGAACCTTCCCAGAGGTGCCTTGGAAGAAAGGCCTGGAGATTTCCTTCTGCGTGATCACAGCACTGCAAACCCTGTGGAGCACCGTTCCTCTCTGGCACACGTGGGGTCACCACGAGTCAGATTTGACTTGATGGCAACTGGTGTGGTTTTTTCCTGTGTGCTGAGTACTAGGACTGCAAATATGAATAAGATAGAATCCTCTAGACCTCAAGAAGCTGAGAATAAAACCCAGTAAAGAACTTCAATGAAGATAATTAGGGTGAAAGAATAAGAGTTCATTGAAAGATACATAATAATCTTTTGTGTGGCTGAGTGGAATTTACAAAATAATTATCTTCTAATTTAGTTTGATACAGACAAGAAAGAAGTAGTGCAAATATTTAGGGTAAGAAAGGAAAAACCCAAAAACCAAACCCACTGCCATTGAGTCAGTTCCAACTCATAGTGACAGCCACTGGGTTTCCAAGGCTGTAAATCTTTATGGAAGTAGATTGCCTCATCTTCCTCCCATGGAGCAACTGGTGGAGTTTGAACTACTGACCTGCTGGTTAGCAGCCAAATACCTTACCCACTACACCACCGAAATGCCTTAAGAAAGGAAAGAGGTTCACAAATCTAGTGGTTTGACAGTAAGCATTGGTGAGGTAGAGCCATATAAGGATGGCAAGACCCTCCGGGATGTTTTATAGACTTAATATATTGATGGTGAAAAATAGGCTCTGGTCTTCAGGGAAGGAGCTGGGGAGTCATGCAGCTGTATTGCTGCTGTGAGACTTATGGCTTCTGTTCACATTTTATAACTGTGAAGTAGTGGGCTAGGTCATTGAGCAAGTGTGTGTTCTTTGGTTTGCATGAATGGTATGTACTTTGAATTCTCAAAATAGAACTCCAGTTTACTTTCTCAGTAGTCCCAGTGAGAAAAGCTATATTTCTTAAATAAAGTCAAAAAGCATTTGGAGGAGGAGTGTTTATTGTGGAAACCTGTGATTGTCTGCAGGCACCAGTGTAAATATGTTTCCATCTCCCAGCCCAGGAGGATAATCTCATTATTAAACCTGTGCAACATTCAAGTGAGTTTATTTCTCAATGCTTGTTTTTAGTCTTGTAAAACTAACAAGTGAACATGGAAAGGAGTTAAACAATATGTGAGTATATGAGGAATAATAAGCCCCAGATGCCCAGCACCCCAGAGGCAACCACTGTTAACAGTTTTTAGTGGTCTTACACCCACACTGGATGTTTTTCTTTTCATAGTGAAAATTACTTTTACTTTATATCTGTAAGACACAAAAGTAACTTTAGTTCCCCCTGCAATGGAGCCAGTGAATGATCTTTAACTTCTCTTTCCAAATAGACTTTGAAACATGAGTTTTACGAAGCAGGATAAACACTCTTACCTAGGAGACATAGATATTTGAATCTGAGAATCCCCCAGGAGAACCTCAAACAATTACGTGAACACAAATGGGGTATCCTGCATTCTCTTTTATGAGTCCTTGAGTATGTTGGGGAGGCTTAAAGTTAGCGTCCAGACAGATGGATGTCCCAGGCTTTGATGCAGACATTTGGAGGAACTAGAATTAGTAAATTTCTCCCTCCTGCTAAAACATGGAAACTTTATGCTCTGGCTCTAAATACAGATTGATATGATATTCTGAAGGATGCAAAGATGAATATTCAAGTAGCTTAGACTACTGGAACACTTCTCTCACTCTCAAAGTAGTCTCCTCATTGTATTTGTGTTGAAATTACAAACTGAGTATAGGACAACAGGAAAGTTAACAGTATCTCTCTTAGACTAAGCTTTTGCATGCAGCTTCAAACGCATTTGTGGTTTGGGTTGTATTCTGACAGTTGCTAGGTAGTTTGAATCAGATAGTACAGCTGCACAATTTAAGATTTTTTTTTTCTTTTTCCAGCCTAAATAAAGAAGGCTAAATAAATAAAACTATAATCAGATTTCTGAAGTGTTAAATTTGACCAAAGTATTTAGAACACATGAAATAGAACTAAGTGAATTTTGACTTATGAACTAAAGTATGCCAATGAATTTAAGTGAGATGAAACTAGGTAGGTCTGGTATGAATAGATGAACTTCTGAAATTTCTGAACTGTTTCAATAGAGGTAAAACACTGGGCTTGGGAGTACACCAATGTCTCTGGCACACACAAGTATTGGCACTCATTAAAAACTAAATTCTGACATGGACACACTATTTATGATGAAGAGCCAGGGAAAGCGACTAGGATTTTGGAAAGGGAAGAGTAGGAGAAAAACATATAAAACCAACTTACCTGGTAAAATGAAATACTTGTAGATTTGAAACTTAGAAATTGGTCTTGTAAAAGGAGAAATAAAATAGTTTATTCATACGTTTTCTATTATGAGAGTCATTCTTGTTAATTTATAGAAGTGTAAATGTGCAGGATGCTTGATATAAATGTGGACAATCATTTGTTATGAACTTGTAGTGAACTGTTGTGGGAGAAAAGTGTGAACAAAAGAAACAGTGTAGAAAGTTAGATGAAAAACTGTGTGGAAAGTTATCCAAGACAGATCCTTGAGAAGGGCAAATTAGAGGATAAACTAGGAAAACTGGCTTTGGAAATAGACAATGTCAAGATTTTTTCAGGGCAAGAGAGACAGTTAAATCAGCTGGAAGTTCTGTGTTGCTGCCTGGAGGCTGGTTTGGGCCAGTGATGGTGCGTAAAACGAGACCTTTACTGAGAGAAATATAGGACCATGGGGCTGAAAGAAGGAGTGCTACCAGCTCTGGGGATAGGGTAGAAAATAAAGAGAAGGAAAATTCTTTTAAGTAGAGGGAGTTGTTCCTGCAGCCAACTTATGTACTTGCCTATCTATGTGTCTCTGGTAAGACATATTCTTCACAAGGTAAGGCAGTATCTTATGCCCTAGTTGTTTGACTGAGAGACTTGATGCTAAAGACTCAATATTGACTGAATTAAGGGGCAGGCAGGGCTTTGTTCCCAAGGCATCAGGCCACAGAATATAACCCTTCTACCACCTTCCTTTTAGTTGCTTTATTGCTTTATACTTTTCTCTCCCCTCTGATCTTGTAGAAAAACAGTTAAAACTATCTATAAAACAACTATACCTAGTTCATAAAAGTTTTCATCTTCTGTTTTATGTAAATAAAATTTTTGCTGTGTGGAGAAAGGATTTCCAGAAATTTTCCAACTTTGAGGGTAGTTCTACATACAGAAATACTTGAGTGATGATAGCAAGCAAGAGAGTAGCAGATGCAGGGAACAGTGGGTTTGAGGTACCACTGGTATTCTGCCAGAAGTACAATAAAAAAATTACAACAAAATGATGATAGAAAAGGGATTTTTTTTTTGGGGGGTGGGGAGTCTTTCTTTAACTTCACTTTGAATTTTAAAGGAAAACTTACCAATCTATATGATTAAACTCCTTATGAGACATTCAGATGACATGGAATAATGGAGATTGAAAAATATACCAGTATTTTTTTTTTTCTAGTTACAAAGTAATACAGGCTAAAAGCAAGAAATGGAGAGAAACCAAAATGTAAAAGAGTGGCATTTAAAGTAACCTTAACAATATTATTTTCTTAAAGCATTCAATGATAGGAATAAGGAGAAGGTGTGAGGTGATGGGAAAAGAAACTCTTCACAGACATTGAGAGAAGCAAGAACATTCAAAGAGTCATAAAAGAGGTTGGACACATGATTAGGAACTGGCCTTAAATCAATTCGTACAGCTGTAGAAATTATCTACCAAGAGATTGTCTCTGGGGAGATCGTTAAAATGAGAGGGTAATATTATTCGACTAACTGCTCAGGTTACCTCAGGTGCTTCTGAAGTGCTACCGACTGTCAAAACATTGCCTGCAATTGCTTTCTAACCCACATTTTCAGTGCTTTATTATTAGAGATTTTACACACACACACACACACACACACACACGATTTGCTTGGTCACCCGGTAGCAGTGGGACGTTGGGTAAGTAAGCTTTTTGAGCTCTAACAATTCTTTCAAGGAGCTCTGGTAGCATAGTGGCTAAGGCACTTGACTGCTACCCAGAAGGCTGGCGGTTCAAACCCACCAGCCACTCCTCGGAAGGAAGGTTGGGCAATCCTACTTCCGTAGTGATACTGCCTCGGAAACCCAAGGAGGGGTCGCTATGAGTTGGGGCCGACTCAATGGCACATAACAACAACAACAACAACAATTCTTTCATTTAGTAGCATGACAAGATTCAATCAAATTTTTCTGCAAGGTTCCTGTATGTTCTATGGCATTGATTTCATTCTCTCTTTCTCTCTGTCACTTCCCACCATTTCCCCTTACTGCTAAGGTAATTGAAAAATTCCCAGTTCAGACAGACAGTGAGCTAAATGCTTATCAGAACATATGAGCAAAAGGAATGCAGGGATGATCTGCGAACGTGTGAATCCTGCCTGGAATCCAGGTATGTGTTTCCCAGAATTGTCTTAACAAATCTTCAGCGTGTGTTTATAAAGGCTACAAGAACAAATGAACAGGCTTACAATTTTTAGTAATATCTAGAATGAGAGATATTATCAATATGTGCCATATTGATGAGAAGTTGGGTTTTTTATAAAGAGTATAAACCTGAAGACCATATACTTACCAGAAGAGTCACTTTATTGCTTATACTTTTCTCTCCCCTCTGATCTTGTAGAAAAACAGGTAAAACTATCTATATAACAGCTATACCTAGTTAATAAAAATTTTTATCTTCTGTTTTATGTAAATAAATTGTTTGCTGTGTGGAGATAGAATTTCCAGAAACTTTCCAACTTTGAGGGTAGTTCTACATACAGAAATACATAGAATAAATAAATACATAAATAAAAACTCAGTACAGATGGTTTTGGTAATGAAGTGACTTGTGACTACCAAGCAGCAACCAACCTAGAACTGGAAGATCTTTTACTACTGCTTGGGAGTGATTGGAAGATTGATTGATAGCTGCCCCGAAGAAAGGCTGTCCTCTGATTGGCTGGTGGGGATCTTTATTGAAAGAGACATATGAAGGAATTGGTATTTATGGAAGGCCTGGCACCTGCACTACCATGTTTAATGTTACTGCTCTGGGAAATGTTTCCCAAGATCTAAGTAATGAGAAGAAAGAAGAATTTTCCCATGAAACTTTAACTGGGCACAAGTGATAGGCAAGAGAAGAGACAAAAACTGGGGCAAGTAGCCAGAAGCAGCAGAGACGAGAACTCCTCTCATCTCTCACCTGGAGTTCCAGGTGAAGAAATAGGAAAGGCAGATTAGACCGGGAGGGTATAGTTTTGGAATAAATCCAAGAAGCCTTTAAACCCACACAAGATAAAATAGGAGAACTGCACCTGCTCCATTCACCTGACTCCATCGCACCCTGACAGTTATAGATGTATTGTTGTTAGGTGCCATCGAGTTGGTTCTGACTCGTAATGGCCCTGTGTACAACAGAGTGAAATGTTGCCTGGTCCTGCACCAGCTTCATAATCGTTGTTATGTTTGAGCCTATTGTTGTAGCCACTGTGGTCGATCCATCTCTCTGAGGGTCTTCCTCCTTTTTGCTGATGCTCTACTTTACCAAGCATGATGTCCTTCTCCAGGGACTGGTCCCTCCTGATAACATCTCTAAAGTACATGAGACATAGTCTAGCCATACTTGCTTCTAAGAACATTCTGACTGTATTTCTTCCAAGACAGATTTGTTCGTTCTTCTGGAAGTCTATGATATAATTGATATTCTTCATCAACATCATAATTCAAAGGCATCAGTTCTTCTTCATTCTTCCTTGTTCATTGTCCCACTTTTGCATTCATGCGAATGAGTCGGTTGAAAATACCATGGCTTGCATCAGGCGTACTTTAGTCTTCAAAGTGACATCTTTGTTTTCAAACACTTTCAAGTGGTCTTTTGTAGCAGATTTACCCAATGCAACGTGTCATTTGATTTCTTAGTGACATCTTTGCTTTCAAACACTTTAAAGAGGTCTTTTGCAGCAGATTTGCCCAATGCAATGTGTTGTTTGATCTCTTGACTGCTGCTTTCATGGGCATTGATTGTGGATCTAAGTAAAATGAAATCCTCGACAGCTTCAATATTTTCTCTATTTATCATGATGTTGCTTATTGACCCAGTTGTTAGGATTTTTGTTTCATGTTGAGATGTAATTGATACTGAAGGCTGTAACTGCTTTAAGTCCTGTTCTCTTTCAGCAAGGTGTGTCATCTGCATATTCAGTTTGTTAATGAGTTTTCCTCCAATCCTGATGACATGTTCTTCTTCATATATTCCAGTTTCTTGGTTTATTTGCTCAGCATACAGATTGAATAATAATGGTGAAAGAATACAACACAGACACACACCTTCCCTGATTTTAAACCATGCACTATCTCCTTGTTCTGTTCAAACCACTACCTCTTGTTGTATGTACAGGTTCCTCATGAGCACAATTAAATGTTCTGGAATCTCCACTCTTTGAAATGGTATACATAATTTGTTGCGATCACACAGTTGAATGCATTTGTGTAATCAATAAAACACAGGTAAACATCTTTCTGGTATTCTCTTCTTTCAGCCAAGATAACCAAGATCAACAATGATATCTCTC
Source organism: Orycteropus afer afer (assembly GCF_000298275.1). Classification (NCBI taxonomy): domain Eukaryota; kingdom Metazoa; phylum Chordata; class Mammalia; order Tubulidentata; family Orycteropodidae; genus Orycteropus; species Orycteropus afer. The sequence goes on along the minus strand of NW_006921589.1, from coordinate 37,332,282 downwards.
CTACATTCTCTTCTGAATTCGACTTGAATTTCTGGAAGTTCCCTGTTAGTGTACTGCTGCAAATGTTTTGAATTATCTTCAGCAAAATTTTATTTGGATGTGATAATGATGATGGGAGCTCTGAAAGCATAGTGCCTAAGGCACTTGACTGCTAATTAGAAGGCTGGAAGTTCAAACCCACCAACACTCCTTGGAAGGAAGATGGGGCAGTCTACTTCCATAGTGATACTGCCTCGGAAACCCAAGGAGGGGTCACTATGAGTTGGGTCTGACTCGACGGCACATAACAACAACAACATTGATGATATTGTTCAACGATTTATGCATTCCATTGGATCAGCTTTCTTTGTGATAGGCACTATGTAGATCTCTTTCAGTAGATTGGACCAAGTAGCCATCTTCCAAATTTCTTGCTGTAGATGAATAAGTGCTTCCAGCATTACATCTGTTTATTGAAACATCCCAGTTGGTTTTCATCAATTCCTGGAGCCTTGATTTTTGCCAGTACCTCATTACAGATTGGACTTCTTACTTCAGTACAATTTGTTCTTGATCATGTGCTACTCGTGAGGTAACTGAACAACAATTCTTTTTGGTACAGTGACAATGTATTCCTTCCATCTTCTTTTGGTACTTCTTACATTGTTCACTGTTTTGGCCATAGAATCCTTCAGTATTACAGTTTGAGACTTGAATTTTTTCTTCAGTTCTTTCAGCTTGAGAAATGTCAAGTGCGTGCTTCCCTTTTGTTTTTCTAACTCCAGGTCTTTGCACATTTTATTATAAGACTTTACTTTGTCTACTTGAGCCATCCTTTGATATCTTGTCAGTTTTTTAACTTCATCATTTATTCCATTTGCTATGGCTACTCTTCATTCAAGAGCAAGTTTCAGAGTCTTCTCTGACATACATTTTGGTCTTTTCTTTCTTTCCTGTCTTTTTAATGGTCTTTTGTTCTTCATCTATGATGTCCTTAATATCATAGCTCCTCTGATCTTCAGACATTAATGTTCAATGCATCAAATCTATTCTTGAGATGCTCTTTAAATACCCTGCATTGTGCTTGTAACTGGACCTAACATTCATATTTTGAATGATTTGATGCTTAATAAATGCACTGACTTTTCCCCCTAGTTTCATCTCATCTGAAATGTTCTCTCTTTCTTGTCCATCTAATTAAATCCTCTAACTTTGCCCTCTTCTCAGCATTCTGCCATTCCCCACCCCCCACCCCCCAAGCTAAAGCCACTTAATCCCCACATGAGTGTTCTGATCTTTAGATTTTGGTACAAATCTTGGTCTTAGACAGGGGCAATTGAAGATCACACTAACTTAACCTTCAGTTGGTCTTGCTGTGCCCTTGTAGTCAGATTCTGATTATAGATCAACTTCTGCCTTATTTTTCCAGCTTGTCTGGAGGTCCAGTTATTCTGGGTCTGGAATCCTACTTGGCTTCTACAGTTGCCTCTGTTTAGTTGATCACTTTTAATTTACCTGCTGTCATGTCTTCTTAATGCCCAGAGTTTAGTTACTTTCACCTTTGTCTCCTTCTAGTTGGCATTTAATATGGACATGCCCAACTGACACCCTTCCCAGATCACCTAACCCATATCACCTTACCTACTTGGGTGATTCGTTTAGTTTTGTGTCCTATCTTCTTGATATGGCTCATCTGCTTCAGTTGAATGCCAGTTTGAACAACAAAGGATCGATGAAATGGTTAAATTATCAACAACTGTGATTTTGATCCAATGAGAAGGTAAATATCCACTTAACCCTGCGTATCTAATAGTTGTTCGAATGTGCCATCTAAGCACAATAAAATATGTCATTTAAGAATGCTACTCAAAAAGGGCATCTATTTCAGCTCTGCTGCTTCTTTTGGACCTAAACCAGAATTTAGCCATACCTTCAACACGGGAAACCAGCAGATTTTCTCCCATTGCATAAACTTTTAAGGTGATTTTTGAACTGATCTTTTAAGAACACATCAGGCAACTTTGATTTGCTTATTTAGCTCTGATTTTTATAGTATTGGTCCTAGAGAACACATATGTTACAGCATTTTGTGTACAGATTTTAGGGGCTCATGGAGGTCTCATGATTCCAGCTGCCTCTTCTCATAGGCCATGATGGTACTGTGGTCAACTTTTTCCTCACTCTCATGGTTGTCATATACTATTGTAAAGACAGTCTTTGAGTGAGATAGACATTGAAGTGAACTCGAGGAGAATGATACTGAAATTTCTTTAGATTTGAGGTTCTTGGACTTAATGCTGTTTGACTCACTGTTACAACAGTGATAATTTTATAAATGTTATTTTTACAAAACAATCTCTAAATAGCCATGTATGTGTGGAATGAACTTGAAAAAATATTAAGAAGGAAAGCACTTATTTTTAGTAGAATGCTCTACTCAAAGAAGTTTTCATAGATTATATGTATGCAGTTGCAAATTATATGAAAATGAGTTTGGGCCAGCAACCAAACACCATCTAGAATTTAATTAAAATTCAAATATGAAACATTTAAATTGGAAGTTGAGGAATTAGAGTAAGCTCAGTGGTTTACATAATATAACATATGAAAACTACTTTAAAGGACATTTCGTTGATGTGTTGCCAGGCTTCTATAATCAATATGTAGATTAAGATAAAATGAACCATTAGTTTGTTATTATTGGCACTATTTGTGACTTAGTATTTATTACTTGCATTATTCTCCATTATCTTTATTAGGTTATCAAAGCTACTTTTTGAAATATACTTTTTGAAAACACTTCATGTTTGAAGTGTTTTTAAAGTGGTCCAACTTTTTACTTTTTTAGATGTATCTTTAGAATTCCCATACTTTGAAAATGTTTATTGAGAATTGAACTTTTTTTTTTTTTAAATCACTTTGATAAGGATAAAGGAAAAAAAATCAGTAGATTCATAGGCTTTTACAGCTGAAAGGACCTCAAACGTCACCCAGGCAAACTGGTAGATGGAGACCCAGAGATGGCATGTGGCTGATTGTGGTCTCTGATCCCTCCCTGCATTCTTTCCGCTATACTAGGTTGCCTGGAAGCTTTTAAAATCACCAACAGTACAACTTCTGCTATTTTCCACAGCAGCTTTATTTTTCTCCCAAGGGTAAACCTTATATAGAAAGGTTGTTCTCTGATAGGAATGTTGTTGTTGTTGTTAGGTGCTGTCGAGTGGTCTCCGATTCATAGTGACCCTATACACAGGAGAACGAAATACTGCCTGGTCCCGCACCAGCTATGCGATCCTTGCTATACTTGAGCCCATCACCAAAGCCACTGTGTCAGTCCATCTCGTTGAGGGCCTTCCCCTCTTTCATCGACCCTCCATCTTACCAATTATGACATCCTTCTCCAGGGAACAATCTCTTCTTACAACATGACCAAAGTAGGTGAGATGAAGTCTGACCATTCTGATAGGAATAGGTACATTGAATAAACTATTGCAATCCAACTGATCAGTACTTCTACCCTTAAAACTGACCTGCAATACAACTGATCAGCTGATTGGGTCAGGTTTGTTGTTATTTGCCCTCAAGTTGGGTTTCTGAGGCAGTATCACTACTGAAGTACAACCTTCCTTCTGAGGAGTGACTGGTGGGTTTGAACCGCCAGCCTTCTGGTTAACAGTCAAGTGCCTTAGGCACTATGCTACCAGAGCTCCTTGGATCAGCTTAGTGAGGTGAAGAGCTAGGAATTCCTTGCAAACAAATAGCCTATATAAATGTCAGCAGGAAGAAATCTGGTTTCCATGCTGTAGTAATGACTCACCAGTGTTCTAGTGGAGGTCATTTGGAAGAAGATGGAGCAGTGATAGGTAGAGTTGAACAAAGAAGAATTAAAAATTATTCTGGCTTCACTTTGAGCTTATTCTGCACAGGCAAGTTCAGATATGGAATTGAAGGATCCTGATATAAATGGACCTGGCAGGAGGAAACTGTGTCAGGGAACGAGTGGGAAAGTGCAAAGGCAAGGGAATATGACTGTTAGGAAAGCAAGATAGATATACTCAGTGTTTTTGGCATTGAATAACCTTGACCATGAGGTAGTTGGCATATGGTAAAAGCAATCCTGAAAAAAGGGAAATTTAAAGGGTCCCTGATTTGGGCATTCACTTTGTAGTTTCTTCATGTAATCAGAGAAATGGACATGAAGCTAGGTTCTCTTGTTTCTATTTCATAGGGCAGTGAAGCATACCTTATACCTTGTGAGATGAGAAATGCTCAAAGAACTTCAGGTCTTGTGGAGATACATTTTGGAACATTGAAGTAGAGGGGTTTTCAACTGATGTCATAGAACCTGATCTGTAGCAGATTACAAGATAAAAATGCAAACATAACTCACTGGCTGGGAGGCAGCAAGAGTAGAACAAAGAGTTTATGTTTGGAAGAAGTAGGGACCTGAGCTCAAATTCTGGCTCTTAACTCACCATCCATGTGCCCTAAAGCAAGTGTCAGCTACTCAGAGCTGTAGGTTCTTTTTTGTAAAATGAGGTAGTAATATTAACTCCTGAGATGAATTTCCTGTGAAGTTAATGAAGCTTAGTTAATGAAGCCCCCTGGGAGGGGCCCTAGTAATATGTTCACAAGACCATATATTTTTATTAAGCCTGCTGCTTCTTTCCATCCTAACTTCTCCCGTAGCACACTTACCCTTGTGTGAGGTAGCATTGGAGTGGCCCAAGGTATTTTTTGGGGCCACTTAAGGGGAAGCTGAGTAGAGGAAACATTTAGTTTGGGTTTAGTATTATATATTTATGTCTTTTGTGCTTGTAATTTTGTATTATTTTCATTTTAGTCATATTATTTTTCCTAAAAGGACATCTGGCAGCGCAGTGGTTAAAACATTTGGCTGCTAACCAAAAGGTCGTGGGTTCTAACCCACTAGCAGCTCTGTGGAAGAAAGGTGAGGCAGTCTGCTTCCAAAAAGATTGACAGCTATAGAAACCCTATGAGGACAGTTCTACTCTATCCTATAGGGTCGCTAGGAGTTGGAATTGACTTGATGGCAGTGTAGTTTATTGTTCCTAAAGAGAGCTCTACAAATTGTATAAACTTCATGCCTTGTAAAACTTGAATCTGCTCTGTTTCACCTCATAAGATTCTTATTAAGATTAAGTGAAATAACTCTGTAAGGCATTGTATCAGTCATCTATTGTAAACTGAGCAACCCACCCCAATATTTAGTGGATTAGAACAACAGTTATTTTATTTCCACACAATTCTGTGGGTCAGTACTTTGACCTGACCTTTAGCTTAGCTTGGTGGTTCTTCTGCTGGTCTTATCTGGCCTCACTTATCAGTGGCAGTTAGCTCATGGCCCAACAGGGACTGGAAAGTCTAAGATGGCTTCATTCCTGTATCTGACAGCTGTTAGGCAGTCAGCTGGGTCACTGTGTTTCTTCTCAATTGGGTAGCTAAGACTGCTTTGGAGTTGTTCTTAAGGCACAGTGTTTCAAGAATGAAAGCTGCTAGGCCTGTTGAAGCCTACGCTAGGAACGCCCACAGTGTCACTTCTGTTGCATTCTATTGGTTAAAGCAAGTTACTAGGCCATCCCAAATTTAAAGGGTAGAGAAATAGGCCCCACTTCTTGATAAAATGATCTGCTAAGGTTTGTGGTCACTTTTAACTTGCCAAGAACACTGTGCCTGGGAAACAGTGTATGTTGAAGTGTGTTAGCTTTCTTTTCTTCTCCTTCTGTTTTCTTTTTCCCTTGCTTCTTTATTTCTGCTGAGGTTAAATGAACAAGAATGAGGATGCCATGGAAAAAAAAAGAAAAAAAAGAATTGGACACAATTAAGGCTGCCATAGATATGTCTGATATTAAATTTTATAAATTCTTAATCTGTCATTTAAATTAGATTGAATTTTTAACCCAATTATAGCT
>NW_006921589.1:37295422-37319380 GCF_000298275.1 Orycteropus afer afer | reverse complement strand
TGTTAATTGGTTTCCCTTTTCTTTGTTGAAGAGGGTCTGTGCAATCCTTCTGCCTAGTCTGCCATCTTGCCCCGCCTCCCGATTATAGCTTTTTAAAATAAAATGCTTGGAATTTTTGTGGTATGTTAATAAAAAGTTTATATGTGAGACATTAAAATGTCTTGCATTTTTTCTAGTTTATATCAAATGAAGAATTTGCTCAAAAAACTGGATTTAGACATGTGAGTGGATGAATAATTTAGAATACAGAAAAAAAGATATGTTTAGTAGTTTATTAATAAAGACTCATGAGAATTAATTGGAAAGGAGAATTAATTAGAAACATTCTTTATATAGTGACAAAGGTATCTTCTTTTTTAATTTAATGAAATCATATATATGCAGTTAAAACAATCAAATAAAGCAAAGTTCTATGCATCCCCCCTTTAAATGATAGTTAATTCCCTGCTCCTGAGTAATTAAATTAATCAGAGTCTAATGATGGATGGGTTACATGCTGTGCTGAATGATTTAGCTAGCATCTCTGAGTTCTAAAAGTTTGGTAAACGGTTATTAGAGTCAACCAGGTCCTTCTGATGATGCTATGATTATAGTAATCAGTGTCATTACTAAAAACAATCATTTGAAGAATTAATTTGAAACACTTATTCTTTATAGAGTTGACAATATTAAATATTTCCCTTAGGAATACTGATTTGACTTGACTAGTTGATTTGACCATGGAAGAGATAAGAATAATGAGTGAAAAGAGATAAAGAAATTAAATGGAAAAAGAACATACAAGCAGCTAGTTGTTTGGGTTTTTTTAAAATAATTTCTGCTGAAATCAAATGCTTTAGTTAAATTCTTTCAATTATAAAGGGCAAAAATGCAAAATAGTAAATTACTGGCTTCTATAAAGAGAGCTGTGGTGGATCAGTGGTTAAGCATTTGCCTGCTAACCAAAAGATTGGCAGTCCGCTGGAGAAAGATGAGGCAGTCTGCTTGCGTAAAGACTTACAGCCTTGGAAACCCTAGGTAACAGCTAGCTCTATTCTGTCCTATTGGGTTGCTATGAGTCAGAATTTACTTGATGGCAGTGAGTTTTTTGGTTTGTCACATGAGAACTAGTTGTAGAATTCTTGGACACAATTGATGCATTACTTGAAAAAACAGAGGAGATATTCAGATTTATTTTACCTATTGGTAAAATTCAATTTGACATGAATTAACTCCTGCCAACTTGGCCTATTTAGGAAGTTTAGGAGTTTATGCCATAAAGTATCATGAAATTGCCTTTTATCGTCACAGGTTTACTATTTAATAGGATGATTATAATCAATCATGGAAACCAGGGTGTGTTAAGAGTGAAAGGCAAAAATTATGCCATGATAATAGATGCAAGCAAGCAAACCAGGACTTATAGTCAGCCTCTGTTTTTTCAAAAAACCAAACCCAAACAAAACTGTTGCTGCTGAGTTGATTTTGACTCTTGGTGACCTCATGTGTGTAGTGTAGAACTGTGCTCCATCGGGTTTCCAAGGCTGTGAGCTTTTGGAAGCAGATGGCCAGGGCCTTTTTCCAAGGTGCCTCTGGGTGGGTTCAAACTGCCAACCTTTTGGTTAGTAGTTAAGTGCTTAATTGTTTGCTCTACCCAGGGATTCCCATCCTATGTATAAATAATCTTTATAACTTTCATTAACTGTAAATTTAATATTAATTTTTTACCTGAGGGACATTGTCAGAGTACTTTTTTATTTTGCAAAGCACTGCTATAAATGAGTTGGGAGACAAATCCTATAAGTGGCTTTTTTTGACACGGACTGTTTTTTCCTTCAAGCAATAACATGTTAAACACTTATATGATGGGGATGATGCTTGGAAAGCCCTACTGCTTCATTACGTATTTTCTGGCACAGTATTTAGTAACAGGAAGAATTAATATTTTGAGTGACAGAGTTAGCTCTCCCCTGGGCACCTATTAAACTAAGACCATATAAGGCAAAATATGAGAAAAATACCTGATAAAGGTATCTTGGTGGCATAATGACAATACCTCAGTAAGGCAGTTGAAATTGGAAGGGCACTGAGAGGCCTGCTGTTTCCCATGCTGGCCCTGCCAGTGTCAGTATAACATATGGAAGTTATTTTTTCCTTATCCTTCTGGGTGGCATTTAAGATTTGAGGATCATGGTAAAGAGGGCCAAAGAACGAAGGCAACAAAGTTCATATTAACTCTTCCATTTTTGCTCTATTTCTGTTTTCTAATTTTTAAGGCTTAGCATGTGTATTGCACATACTGATCTCATTCTTCTCTGAGATCCTATTGCTGTTGTAGTCATATCCATATTTTTATATGCTTGTCATCTCCCTCCTTCTTGCCCCCATCTACTCTGGCAGCTGGCTTTGGAGCTCACTCATTTATTTGGTTTTAAGAAGACTTACGGGGATATTTTTAGTTTAAAGTTTGAAGATTATCTCAGGGCAATAGTTTCAGGGGTTCATCTAACTTCCATGACTCCAGAAAGTCTGGATTCCATGAAAATTTGAAATTTTGTTCTGTATTCTCTCTCTTTTGATCAAGTTTCTTCCATAGAATCTTTGATCAAAATGTCTAGTATTGGTAACCAGGCATCCAATTTCTAGTCTCATGGCAAAAGAGGCAGTTGTTCATGGAGATAATTAGCCACATACGCATTTTCTTCACCCCTTTCTGATTCCCCTTCTTCCTCTGTTGCTGTAGGCAAATGGAGCCCAATATTTGTGCCTTGAAGTTCTTTTACTCTTGTATTTTTCATCTTGGCTGACTGATGCTGGCAGTGATGTCATCTCATTCTTTATGAGATTCTTTCACAGCATTATATTTAGATAGCAAATATATTTAAATAGTAAATACTTGTTTATTAATGGGCCACTCTGTGCTGAAAACCGCTGTTAGGAACTATGTCATATTTTTTTATATCACTTATTTTCAGCATCTGTGGGTCTTTGCTGGGTCATAAAGCCCCTGGTCTTTGTTGCTATTACATTATAGAGCATGGTCAAATATCTCATTTTTTCTTCAAAGGGTCCTTGGAAAGATTAGCTATTTAATTGTTTATTTTTGAAAAGTGGTCCACAATAGTAGGGAAATACATATTTCAAGCCTTTTGTTTCCATTCTTAATAGTGCTGTGCACAGTCTTATGAATGATAATGTTAATAAGCCTGTTGTCACTGAGTTGATTCCAACTCATAATAGTTCCCTGTGCTATAGAGTAAAACTCCCTTATAGGGTTTTCTTAGCTGTAATCTTTATGGAAGCCGATGGCCAACACTTTCTTCTGTGGTGCGCTGGATGGGTTCAAACCATCAACCTTCAGGTTAGTAGTTGAGCAGAAAGTGTTTGTGCCACCTAGGGATGTTGGCAACTTAAATGTGCTAAGGAAATATTCCAGCATTAACTGGTAGTAATGTGGAACAGTTGCTACTGACATACCCCACTCTGCATTTTGCTTCTGTGGTAGTAATAAGTGAAAACTACCATCCTGTCCTCGGAAAGAAGATTGGGTGATCTACTTCTGTAGTGATACCGCCTCGGAAACCCAAGGAGGGGTCGCTATGAGTCAGATCTGACTCCATGGCAGTGAGTTAGTTTGGTTTTTGGTTTTCTTCCCTAATCTGCTCAAGGATTTCCAGTGTGACTCACCATTCCCAGCCAGAACATCCTCATTAGCAATTCCTTAAAGATATAACTCTGACTCTTGTAGTACTAAAAGCAAAACAAAACTCACTGCTATGGAGTTGATCCTAACTCATAGCCACTTCTCCTTGAGTTTCCAAGGCGGTATCACTACGGAAGTAGATTGTCCAACCTTCCTTCCATGGAGTGGCTGGTAGGTATGAGCCACCAGCCTTCGGGTTAGCAGTCAGATGCCGTAGGCACTATGCCACCAGAGTAGTGCTGTCACAGAAATACTCATGAATGTTTTGTGAACCTTGGTATGAATTGCCTTTCTCAATCCAGGCATAGCTCTTTAACTGCTCTTAATCATTTCAGTTACAACCATATTACTGCAGCGTATACTTTAAACATGTCAATGATCGATTCTCTAGGTAAAATATCAAATAATAATTAAAAACAAGGGACAAGGGTTTTTTATAATTGAAAAGCCTCCTGCCTCCATTACCATTTCAATGTTCTTTAGTAATGAGCATAATCTTACTTATTATGACTTCTGGAAGTTCTGTGTATCTTTTATGTCTAGTCAAAACTACATACACTGTATATGCTTGTTTAAGAATATTGCTTCTAGTTAAGCAAATCTTCATATGTCTTTTTTAAAGTATCATTCTATTTAAGTAATTGTTAGGCATTTACTAGCGAATGGGGTATTTACTAATGGTAGATAACTAGAACATCTCTCTTATCAGCTGTTGCTTCTCTGGCAATCTCAACTAGGTGGAACCTAGCTAAGAAGGAGGTGGTGGTGGTGGTGGTGTTATGTGCCCTCGAGTCAGACCGACTCATAGACCGACTCATACTGACCCCTCCTTGAGTTTCCGAGGCAGTATCACTACGGAAGTAGATTGCCCAACCTTCCTTCTGAGGAATGGCTGGTGGGTTTGAACCACCAGCCTTCTGGTTAGCAGTCAAGTGCCTTAGGCACTATACTACCAGAGCTCCCAAGAAGAAGGTAGGAAGCTGAATTATTTTCTGAGATGACCCAAGAGATATCCCAGTATCTGTACTTTATTTACTGGAAGAGCCCTTCAAAGACCCTCAAGCAAAGTCTGTTCTTTTTCATTTTACACATGATTTTAAAAGGTTTAATTCAGTTATATGATTTCCTGATTAGTAGCAAGATAGAAAGGAGATTTGGTTGCACAGTGGTTTAGCTCTTGGCTGCTAACCAAAAGATGGGTGGTTTGAACCCATCAGTAGCTCTGTGGGAGAAACATGTGGCAGTCTGCTTCCCTAAAGATTACAGTCTTGGTACAATAAGGGGAAAGTCAGCACAAAATGATCAAGGCAAAAGAAAGTGCTGGAAGGAATACAGGAGTTAAAGGCAACAAAGGTAAATAATACTATTACATATACAATCCTGCAATAATTGTAACAATAATAACCATCGAGTAGATATGTAGACACACAAGCTGAACAGATGTGGGAAGGCAAATGGACTGTACCCGTGAATATATATAGGTTTGACAGAGGCTATTTCTACATATGTATTTATATGAGGTACAACTACATCCATGAATGTAGTAAATCATACCAAGAAAGCCAAACCAAACTCGCTATCATCAAGTTAATTCCAGCTCATAGGGACATTATAGGACAGAATAGAACTGCCCCATAGGGTTTCCAAAGTTGTAAATCTTTATGGAGTAGGCTGCTTCATTTTTCTCCCATGGAGTGGCTGGTGGGTTTGAACTGCTAACCTTCTGGTTAGCAGCTGAATGCTTTAACCATTGCACCACCAAACTCCTAAGTAGAGCATAAAGGGCAAAGCTTTGAAAACTTTTTAGCCATAACCAAACACCTTGAGGGAATGAGTCGCTGAGGCTGGGGGCTCAGACCATAGTGTCAGGGAACATCAAGGTCAATTGGCAAAACATAGTGCACAAAGACAGTGTTCTACATCCTTCTTTGGTGAGTATGACTGGTTTTAAAAGCTTGAGAGTAGCCATTTAAGGTGCAGCTATTGGTCTTTCTCTGTCTGAAGCAAGGAAGTGTGAGGAGAATCAAAGAGGCATGGAAATAATCCAGAGTACACCAGCCTCCAAGACCCTGAGCCTAGAAGAACTAGATGGTGGCCTACTACCACTGCTGACCACTCTTAAACGGATCACAATAGAATGTACTGGATAAAGTGGGAGAAAAATGTGGAGCAAAACTCAAAATCATAAAAAAGACCAGGCTTACTGGCTTGATAGAGACTGATGGCACCCCCAAGACTATTGTCCTCAAGCATCCTTCAAACCTGGAACTGAACTCACCCCTGTGGCTCAACTTTCAGCCAAACAAGAGGTGACCAGTAACACCAAAGAGATCTGCACCCTTTAGAGAAAACAACCGTAGGAGATCAAAAGGGCAGCATTTGCCCTGGGATAAAGCTACAATGGCATGAAGGGAAGAAGGACTAATGGAATGGCAAACACAGGAAGGAAGTGGGAAGAAAGCTGTTCCATGGTGGGGATTATAGCCAGTGTCAAGAAACAAAGTGTATATGAATTGTTGAATGGAAAACCAATTAGCTCTGTTAACTTTTACCCAAATCACAATAAAAAGCTTAAAATAAAATATAATGTTATTTTTCTGAAAAGAAAATAAAATATTACAGCTGTGGAAACCCTATGGGGCAGTTCTACTCTGTCCTATAGGCTAGCTGTGAGTCAGAATCGACTTGATGGAAATTTGTTTAGCAAACTAGAAGGGGGAGGAGAATAGGCTATATGAGATAAATACAAGAAACTGTGCTTTATGAATATTTAGATTGTTACAGTTAATGGAAGAGTAGCTGTAGTCATATTTTGATGGAAAAACTGATAACCACTGTGTTAGAAGTCTTCCAACTGTTTATCAAGCATCTGTTATGTACCAAACAACGCAATGCACTCTTTGTCAGTGTCTCTCCTTTGAGATATTTGCTGTTACAAGAAACAGAACAACTGAGGCTCACATTGGTGAAATGATTTTTGCTCAAGTTCAAGTAGTAAATGACTGAGCCAAAATTAAACCCATGGCTGTCTGATTAAAAATTCCCTTCTTTCTCCTTCCCCATGGACCTGTAAATTCCTAATGTACTTTAGTGCAATTATTGTTTTAAGAGCAATACACTGTTAGAATGACATAATAATAACTCCCTCTAGTTCTCAGAATTTACATCTTGTCTTTCTTGCCCTGAATGGGTATGTAGAAATCTTGGTTATTTTGGTTTATCTTTGTAATGACTTTCACTTTGTAGATGTTTGGCTCATGCAGTCATATACCTGGTCTTAAAATACTTAGGGTGAGTTATCATGTGAAGTCACAAAAGCATCAGAACCAGAACACTTCTCAAGATAACTGTGGCAACTGTCACTGGTGGTATAGTGATTAAAGAGCACAGATAGTTATGTGAAAATAACTTCTTTGCTGAGCACAATAACAGGAACAGATGTGACTGATAGAAGTTTTGATGCTATCTTAGTGCTTTTTCATTTTTTAAAATTTTATTTATTTTATTGTTATTGAGAATATACACAACAAAACACACACCAGTTCAACAGTTTCTACATGTGCAATTCAGTCACATTGTTTACATTCTTCGAGTTGTGCAACTGTTTTCCTCCTCCTTTTCTGAGCTGTTCCTCCCTCATTAACATAAACTCACTGCCCCCTAAAGTTCCTATCTAATGTTTGGAGTTGCTGTTGTCACTTTGATCCCATGTAGATAGTTCTTAAAAGAGCCTAATTCTCAAGGCAAGCATTGTTTACTTGTTAAGCAAAACTATTGTCCAGTTTTAAGAAGACTAATCCCTCCCCAGCCGTTGATACTATTGATTTTTATCTCTCATGTAAAAACCCCATAATGGAAAGTATGTTGTAACACTAAATTTCACAGTGAGACCTCTTATATAATTCAGAGATCACAAGAAAGAAAACCACACCACTATTTTCTAGCTTCTTATCTGATTTAAAGGAGCCCTGGTGGTGCAGTGGTTGAAACCTTTGCTGTTAACATGTGGCAGTCTGCTTCTGTGAAGATTTGTAGCCTGAAAACCCTAACAGGGCGTTCTACTCTGTCTTCTAGGGTTGCTATGAGTCAGAATCAATTCAATGGCAATAGATTTGGTTTGAGTTTGTCTGATTTAGTAAAAATATTTTGAGCATACATTTTTTCCATAGGCATTATATATCAAATCACAAATGATAGAAACCGAACTTTGTCAAACATGCAAGGTAATAAAAAATCTAGCTTTCTGGGGGAGGCCCGGAGCAATATGGAGTTTATGTTTTCTTTCTCTCTGGAGATCACTGGTTTTAGTTCGTCTCCTAAATTTAGCTAAGTTTTTTTAAAAATAATTTGAATTAGCTTATGCCAGAATTACAATCAATGAGACATGCAGAAATTGGAGTTAACATTAAGGAAATGTCTTCCTGTTTTTAGGGTGTGTGAATTCAGATCTGGTCACTTACTACATTCAGTCTATTTGATTCCAGAGGGATATTATGCAGGGGGACTCAGGCACATGCAGGCTCCAAATTCCTTTCTAGTTTTATATCTTGATGAGTCAGACTAACCTCCCCACTCCCCACTTTGAGCATTTTATTTTGTTTTGGTGAAAGTTTACAAAGCAATTAGTTTCCCACTGAACAGTTTATATATAGTTTGCTTTGTGACATTGGTTGCAATCCTTTCAATGTATCAGCACTTGCCCCACTTTCACTCTGGGTTCCCTATTTCTGTTCACCCCTTCCTGCCTTCTGAATTTTGCTTTTGGGCAAAAGCTGCCATTTTGGTCTAATATAGTTGAGTGTTCTGAGGAGCACATTCCTAATGGGTATTATTATTCACCTTATAGGCCTGCCTATTGTGGTGGTCTCGTAGAGTAGGTTCAGTTCTGAGTTTGAAGTCCTAATCTCAGGGGCTCCACCAGTCTCTATCAGACCAGTAAGTCTCTGAAGCCAGGCCTCTCTGATATCCAAGTCAGGCCTCTGACCCATTCTCTTACACAGTCCCCAAACACTTGATTCCTCAAAGGACAATGTCACCCAAGAAGCATTCTTTGAACTCCACCTGCCCTCCTCACCCCCAAACAGTGCAACACAAAAATAACAAAATCCACAACCTAAATTAGGTTAGGTGTCACTCCTTAGAGTGCTCTGCACAAATCTATAGTTCAGCATTGATTGGTCTGGCGAGAAACACCCGACAGATAAGAACCAGAACCAGAACTGCAAAGCAGATGTGTCTGAGAAGGATATCTGCCCTTCAGACTCTTCATCCACAACCCTACAAAGGGTCTTGGAAGCTCTGTAACTGGATCAACCAGCTTGACCCTTATAAAGTCTTGCCCAAGGATGTGCCTGCAATGAGTGAGCAGCTGGGATAAGTACTAATTCCCACTGAATGACTGGTTTGCTCAGCTGCACTGCAGCTTTATTGCTGTAGAAGCTAAATTCTAGTCTGGGTTAGAAATATTTTGTAAGCAATTCTTTGATTAATATTTACAATGCAGGGGAGAGGTAAAATAAAAAATGCCAGTTGATCTAGAATAGTTTGCTAGTTTTATTTTCCTGACCTAATCCAAGAGCTTTCTGCTTAGTTCATCAGGTCCTTTGGTGACCTTCATTTGGTTTTGGGTAGGAAATTTCCTACCTCATGCAAGTAGAGGAAGTTCTTTGAATTAAGTACAGCAAAACCAGCCCAATATCAATTATCTATCTTACTAATTCCTTTATACTAAGTTTGTTAGGCATTTGGGGTCTTGAGAGTCTATGCTTTCCTGCTTACCCCCTAACCCCATATATTTCTTCTTTCCCTTACTTCTTTAACTTGTTAGTACACATCAGTGCCAAGCAGAAGTTTTATAGCAACACATGACTGGCATCTCTTGCTGGGAGGCATTGTAGCCTAATGGTTAAGGGCTGTGTCACAGACCCAGGTTTGTATTCCAGCTCTATCATTTACTAGTTTATGACTTTAGACAAGTTCTTCAACCTCTCACAGCTTCAGTTCTCCCATGTGAGAAATGGGGACAAGGTTGATGATAACGATGATGATGATGATAATACCTACCTCATAGGGCAGTTGAGAGAATAAGATGATGAGATAGTTCATATAAAATGCTTGGCAAATAGTAAGTTCTCAGTAATTGTTAGCCAGGAAGGGCTCTGGGTGGCACAAATGGTTTTTGCTTTACTACTAACCAAAAGGTTGGTGGTTCAAATCCACCCAGAGGTGTCATGGAAGAAAATTCTGGTGATCTACCTCTGTAAGATTACAGCCATTGAAAACCTGTGATGGTTAAGGTTGTGTGTCAACTTGGCTGGGCCATGATCTCAGTGGTTTAGCAGTTATGATGTAGTCATTCCCCATGATGAACTCTGATATGATGTAATCACCTCCACAATAAGATCTACTATGAGTAGTCAATCAGTTGAAAGGAAGTTTCTTTAGGCGTGTGGCTTCCTTCCAATATATATGGAGATCCTGGTGAAGATCTCTGGCTTTTTGCTCAGTTTGGATCCTGCATCTAAATCATCTGACTTCCAGTTCCTGGACTTGAACCAGAGGCCTGCTATATTGCCTGCCAATTTTGGTATTGTTGTCTTTGCAGCCTGTGAACTAACAGCCTGCCATCTTACCTGCTGATCTCAGATTTGTCAGCCACCAAAGTCAGCAACCTGCTGTATTGGCTGCTGATTTTGAGTTCATCAGCCTCTGCAGTTACATGAATCAGGAGGAGACTCTAGTTTGATATCTGACCTACAGACTTGGGACTTGCCAGTCTCTACAACTTCATGAACCATTTCCTTGAGATAATTTTCCCTCTGTCTCTTTCTAAGCTTCACTGGTTTTGCTTCTCTAGAGAACCCAGCCTAAGACAAAACCCTACTGAGTGCAATTCTAGTCACATACACGTGGGGTCACCGTGAGTTGGAATTGACTTGATGGCAATGGGTTTTATTTTGTTTTTTAAAACGTTAGTTACTTTTATGATTGTTATTATAATTATCATATTATTATTATTGTTGCAGTTGTCCAAACTCTCTTCTTTCTCTTCTATTTTGTTTAAAATGGACATAAAGTAAATTTGACTGAAAGATTTCACACAATAGAAAAGAAGCCAGTGACTATGGGATAGTTGTTTTTAGGTGCTGTCAAGTCATCTCCAACTCATAGTGACCTTAAACACAGCAGAACAAAATACTGCCTGGTCCTGTGCCAGCCTCATGATCCTTCCTATACCTGAGCCCATCATTGCAGCCACCGTGTCCATCCATCTCATTGAGGAACTTCCCCTTCTTCATTGACCCTCCACTTTACCAAGCATGATATCCTTCTCCAGGGAATGGTTCCTTCTGACAACATGACCAAAGTAGGTGAGACGAAGTCTGGCTATTCTTGCTTCCAAGGAGCATTCTGGCTGCACTTCTTCCAGGACAGATTTGTTAGTCCTTTTAGCAGTCCATGGTACTCTTAGCATTCTTCTCCAACACCACAACTCAAAAGCATCAACTCTTGTTCAGTCTTCCTTATTCGTTGTTCAGCTCTCACATGCATAAGAGGTGATTGAAAATATCACAGGTTGGGTTAGGCACACCTTAGTCATCAAGGAGACATCTTTGCTCTTCATCATTTGAAAGAGGTCCTTTGCAGCAGATTTGCCCAATGCAATACATCGTCTGATGTTTTGACTGCAGCTGCTATTGGTGTTGATTATAGAACCAAGTAATATGAAGTCGTTGATAACTTCAATCTTTTCTCCATTTATCGTGAAGTTGTTTATTGGTCCAGTTGTGAGGATTTTATTTTCTCTATATTGAGGTGTAATCCATGCTTCAGACTGTAGTCTTTAATCTTCCTCAGTAAGTCCTTCAGGTCATCCTCACTTTCAGCAAGTAAAGTTGTGTCACCTGCATATTGCTGATTGTTAATGGGTCTTCCTCCAATCCTGATGCCATATTCTTCTTCATATAATCCATCTTCTTGGATTATTTGCTTAGTTTACAAATTGAGTAAGTATGGTCAAAGGATCAACATTGCCACATTTCCTTCTTGATTTTGAACCATGCAATATCCCCTTGTTCTGTTCAAATGACAGCCACCTGATCTATGTGCAGGTTCCTCATGAGTAAAATCAAGTGTTCTGGAATTTCCATCCTTCTCAATGTTATCCATAATTTGTTATGATTTACACAATTGAATGCTTTTGCATAGTAAAAAAAAAAAAAAAAAACATAAGTAAACATCTTTCTGGTATTCTTTGCTTTCAGCTAAGATTCATCTGACATTAGCAATGATAACCCTCATTCTACATCCTCTTCTGAATCCAGCTTGCATTTCTGGAAGTTCCCTGTCAATATACTGCTGCAACTGTTTTGAATTATCTTCAGTAAGATTTTACTTGCATGTGATAGTAATGATATTGTTTGATAATTTCCACATTCTGTGGGATCACCTTTCTTTGGAATGGGTACAAATATGGATTTCTCCCAGTCAGTTGGCCAGGTAGCTGTCTTCCAAATATATTGATATAGATGAGTGAGTGCCTCCAGGGGGGCTTCTGTTTGTTGAAACATCTCAGTGGGTATTCTGTCAATTCCTAGAGTCTTGTTCTTCACCAATTCCTTCTGGGCCATCTTGACTTCTTCCCTCAATACCATTGGTTCTTGATCATATACCACCTCCTGAAATGGATGAACATCGACTAATTCCTTTTGGTACAGTAACTCTGTGTATTCCTTCCATCTTATTTTGATGTTTTCTCCATCATTCAATATTTTGCCCATAGAATATTTCAATATTGCAACTCAGGGCTTAAGTGTTTTCCTCAGCTCTTTCCACTTGAGAAATGGTGAGAGTGTTCTTCCCTTTTGGTTTTCTAACTCCAGGTCTTTGCCACTTCATTATAGTAATTGGCTTTGTCTGCTCGAGCTGCTCTTTGAAATCTTCTGTTCAGCTCTTTTATCTGGTTATTTCTTCCATTTGCTTTAGCTACTCTCCACTCAAGGGCAAGTTTCAGAGTCCCTTCTGACATCCATTTTGGTCTTTTTTTCCTTTCCCGTCTGTTTAATGACCTCTTGCTTTCTTCATGGATGATGTTCTTGATGTCATCCCACAATTCTTTGAGGTTTTGGCCATTGGTGTTCAGTGCATAAATCTATTCTTTAACTTGTCTCCAAATTCGGGAGGGATATTATCAAGGTCATATTTTGGCTCTCATGGACTTGTTTTAATTGTCTTCAACTTCAATTTGAACGTGCATGTGATTAGTTGATGATCTGTCCCACAATCAGCTCCTGGCCTTGTTTTTGCCTAAGATACTGAACTTCTCTATTGCCTCTTGCCACAGATGTAGTCAATCTGATTCTTTTGTATTGCATCTGGTGAAATCCATGTGTATAGTGGTCACTTGGGTTGTTGAAAAAAAGGTATTTGCAATGAACAAGTCATTGGTCTTGCAAAATTCTATCATGTGATCTCCCACATTATTTCTATAACCAAGGCTATATTTTCCAACTACCAGTAATTCTTCTTTGTTTCCAACTTTTGCATTCCAGTCATCAGTGATAATCAACACATCTTGATGGGATGTTTGCTCAGCTGCAGAAGTTGGTGGAAATCTTCAATTTCCTCATCTTTAGCTTTGGTGGTTGGTGCATAGATTTGAATAATAGTAGTATTAACTGGCCTTCTTTGTAGGCATATGTGTATTATCCTATCACTGACAGTGTTGTACGTCAGGACAGATCTCGAAACAGTCTTTTTGATGATGAATACCACACCATTCCTCTTCAATTTTTCATTCCTGGCATAGTAGATCATATGGTTGCCTGATTCAAAATGGCCAAAACCAGTCCATTTCAGCTCACTAATGCTACAGGATAAGCCAAGTACAATTATTCAGATAATAACTAACATTGATTAGGCTTTTACTAGGTGCTAAGAACATTCTAGTGTTTCATATACATGATCTCATTTAATCTTCATGGTACTATAAGCACTATTACTATTACTCTGTTTTCCAAATGAGGAAAGTGAAGCACAAAGAAATTAAGTAACTTGCTCAAAGTTTGTTAGTTACAAAGGTGTAAAACCTACTGTGAATCATGTTATAATCACTCCAGTGGTTTTGACATAATAATGGCGGAAGCCTTTCCAAATTACTTAAATTTATGGTAGAATTAGTTAACATAATATTTATGTTTATTCAACATAAAATTATCCAATACAAAATTATTAAAAACTCTTTTATATTAGTTCATACATCACCCACATGTGCTCCTTTGGAGTAGGGACAGAAAGCCTCAGTATCTTAACCTCTAGGTGGGAGACTGCTTGATTCCATAAGTCACCTTGCCCATAATGGAGTGCTCTC
This sequence comes from Orycteropus afer afer, assembly GCF_000298275.1. Classification (NCBI taxonomy): domain Eukaryota; kingdom Metazoa; phylum Chordata; class Mammalia; order Tubulidentata; family Orycteropodidae; genus Orycteropus; species Orycteropus afer. The sequence continues at coordinate 37,305,329 of NW_006921589.1, read as the reverse complement.
TTTCTTTTTGCGGGTTGCTTAGGCTACATAGCCAGAAGCTGACCCAATGCCTATGGGCCTGAAGGGACAGCACAGAGCCTGCAGCAAGAAAGCTGTGAAGGTTAGGTTCTGACAGTCTGTGGTAGGAAACTCCTCTGCTGGGAGAGGTTCTTCTGGAATATGACTGCTCACAATCTTGCTATAATTGGCCTTCTGCAAAGTAGCAAGCATGTTAGCTCTGCTACCCCCACCATCTGCCTGTGAGTTTTATGGATATGCAAAATATGGAACCCTTATTTGTGGCTATCCCTGGGATTTATGAGTCACAACTCATACACCCATATCATCTACTATGTCACACAGCCGGTGATGGGGAGGGGTAGGGAATTCACATTCCTTTTTTAAAAATTTTTTATTACATATATATAAAACAAAATACTTGCCATTTTAACATTTTTTACTTGTACAACTCAGTAACTTTAATTGCGTTCATGTTGTGCAACCCTCACCATTATCTGTTTCCAAGTTTTCCTATCATCCTTAATAGAAGTTCAGTGTCCCCAAAGCAATGATTTTGTCCTCCTCCTTCCCACCCTTGTTAACCATGAATAATTTTTTTTCTATATACATTTGCCGGTTTAGATATTTCCTATAAGTGGAATTAGGAGCTCTGGTAGCATAGTGCCTAAGGCACTTGACTGCTAACCAGAAGGCTGGCGGTTCAAATCCACCAGCCACTCCTCAGAAGGAAGGTTGGGCAATCCTACTTCTGTAGTGTTACTGCCTTGGAAACCAAAGGAGGGGTCGCTATGAGTCGGAGCCAACTCAACAGCACATAACAACAACAACATAAGTGGAATTATACAATACTTGTCCTTTTGTGACTGACTTATGTCACTCAGCATATCTTCTAGGTTCATTTATGTTGAAGCATGTATCAGGACTTCATTTCTCTTTATGGCTGAGTATATCCCATTGTATCTATATACCACATTTTGTTTGTTTATTTTTCTTCTGTTCTTGAACACTAGGCTGTTTCCAACTTTTTGCTGTGTGCTACAATGAACAATGGTGTAAATTTGAGTGTTAATGGGAAATTTTAGTTTTTCATTGTATGTGTATACCACATTTTGTTAATCCATTCATCTGCTAATGGACATTTATGTTATTTGTATTTTTTGGCTGCTGTGAATTGTTTTGCAATGAACATTAGTGTACAAGGATCTGTTTGTGTTCCTGCTTTTACTTCTTTTGGGTATATACATAGGAGTAGAATTGCTGGATCTTATGGTAGTTCTAGGAACTCTGGTGGTGCAGTGCCTAAAGCATTTGACTGCTAACCAGAAAGCTGATGGTTCAAATCCACCAAGCACTCCGTGGGAAGTGCCTGGGCAATCTACTTCCATAAAGATTTACTGCCTTGGAAACCCAATGGGGGTCGCTATGAGTCAGAATCAACTTGATGGAGTGAGTTTGGTTTTGGTTTTAGTTTATGGTAGTTCTATGCTTAATATTTTGAGGCTCTGCCCAATTGTTTTCCACAGTGTCTGTATCATTTTACAGTAAAGGATAAAGTTTCCAGTTTCTCCAATGCCTTTTTATTATGGCCATCTTAGTTGGGGTGAAGTGATAACCTCATTTTGGAGGATTCAGATTCTTGCCATCTGGCTTCATTACCTCTGTGCCTAGCTACTGCACCAGGCCACCTTCCTTGAGTAGGAAAATCTAAAACAACAACAACCACCTGTTGTCGGTGTCTCAATCTTTACCAGATTCTTGACACATCTCAATCAGGGCTTAAAATGTGATGTGAAACATTCTGGACAAGACGTCACTAGATTTAAAAATCAAAACAAACCTTTGAAATTCAGTGGTTCAGTGGCTCAGCATTTCTAGTTATTTGTTTATTTACTTATTTGTTGTTGATCTCCCAGTGTAGTTCCTTTCATCTTCACAGTTAGCTGTTAATGGATAACATTTTTTCCTTAGAGGAAATGGAATTTTTGTGTTTGTTAATGTTGACATGAGTAGCATGGTACTATCAATAGTATGTAGAGTTGTTCTTTAACCAAAATATAAGAATAATTTCAAAGCAGGTTTATGAAGTTTTGCTTATAAATTTCCCATTTTATACTACTTCACTTGGAATATGGCTACATATCAAAATAATGACCCAAATTTCAATGGCTTGTAGTAACACTTCCAAAAGTCAATATGCAAACACACGTCTCTCTTGGTATTTTAATCTTGTCATTTTGTTAATATTTATTTGATATAGACTCTAGTTTTCATTTCCTTTTGTTTTGTTGCCATTTTCAAAGGCAAAAGAAATGATGAACCATCTGTTTGATGTTTTATCTAAACGTCCTTTTTTCAGTGGTGAGAGGAAATGAGATTATTTTGAATATTGCTACTTGACGGCTGAGTAATGATTTTCATTAAAGAAAAAAGTAACTTTTAAATTATGATAGCTATTAGTTAGAAACTTTGGAATATGTATATAAACAAAAAGAAGAAAGAACAAATGATTAATAATTTCACCACCTGTAAAAATTGTTCTTTTATAATGGAATGATTTTTAAAAGATCATTTTTTATTATAGGCAAGTATATTAACAGAAAATTAAATGATCTGTTTTGACTTGATATGTTTTCTAGGATTTGGAGCATAATTTTATCAATTTAAATTTGAAATAGCTAAAACAACCAAAATACTGTTTAGCTGTGGAATAGACGAAAAGTGGTTTACCTAGGGAAATATCGCAGCAATTAAAATGAGTTAATGACAGTTATGCCCAACAACTGGGATGAATCTCGGACATGTTAAATGAGAGAAGCCAGCCACTCCTCGGAAGGAAGGTTGGGCAATCCTACTTCCGTAGTGATACTGCCTCGGAAACCCAAGGAGGGGTCGCTATGAGTCGGGGCCGACTCAACGGCACATAACAACAACAACAACAAAGGTTCAGAAATAGGTATAGCTGCAATATACACCCACTCCTCACTTATTGACATGGTTAGATTCCGTAGATCAAGTTGCTGTGCCAAGTGGCGTTGTGGGAAATTGGAGCCACCGTCTTGGACACTTCATTGCTCACTGTCTATTGGGCGACCCCTCTTCCTCACTATTGTGGATCCCATGGGACTTGGGGGTGGGATGGTGGTTGGGGGTTGCCAGCTGCCTCCAGAGCGGCAGGGGCCCACCACTACCTGGCTGCTCAGGGCTCTGCATGGACCCGCACACCTCGCCTCTCCACCTTCCAGTTCTGCCAGCTGTGGAGACTGCCTCTGCGGTGGACAGCTCTCAGGCCAGCAAGCAGATGAGGCTTGGCCACCCCAGCCAGCCAGAGGCTGCAGAGGTGGCAGAGAGGCCTCTGGAATAGACTTCCAAGCCTCCCACCTGACTCCTATGGCCCTGGCTCCTGCCTCTTCTTTGCCTTTCCTGCTTGCCAGGCGGCCAGCTGCTTGATTGACTTGGGTAATACAAAATGGCGTGTGGCCCTCAGGGCTTCGCTCCCTCTCACAAACCTTGCCAGCTCCTCCTCCTCTCCCTGACCCCTTTACTTCTCATTTATGTGCAAAAGAGTCAGATTTTTTTTCTATTGACATAAATGTGAAATGTTAGATAAGGAGATAGGTAAGTGAAGAGTATGTGTTGTGTTAAAGTCAGGATCCTGATTACTTTTGGGGAGGAAGGAGGAGGTAGTAATTGAGAAAGGCATGAGGGGACATCTGGGGTGATCAAAATGACCTGTTTGTTTTTCTGAGTGGTGCTTTCCTAGGTATAGTCACTTTTAAAAATAATTTATTGAACTTCATTCATGATTTGTGCACTTTATGTGTGATATACTTCAATATAAAAGGTTAAGCAATTATTCAAGAAGTCATATTATTTGGTATCTATGCTTTGCTTGTGACACTCAATTTTCATATTATTTCCTCAGGGAGATATGATCTCCTTTACTGTCTATCATGGTTTCCAAGAATGCATCGGTGTTAGAAAAAGAAAAAGAAAAAAAAAAAAAGAAAAGAAAAGAAAGAAAGTAGGCTGGCTAACATTTGTTTTGTCTCTATTGTGATGAAATTTCCAAGTCATTTAAATATTGTCTAGATGGTTGATAAACTTTATTAGTTTTCATGCACAGCAAATGTGTGATACAGGCTGGTATTGCTGTCTCCGTTGTGCAGATAAGGAAAGTAGACCCAGGGAGGGTAAACGTTTGGCTTAGTCTATAATTGGAATGCAGTTCTTTTGACATTCCACTGTGTTGTGTGACGGCAGAAAACTGCCATGATTATAGATATCTTCGAATTTCAAAAAACTTTGGACTCAAAGCAAAATTTCCATGAACACAAAACAGGCACTAACTATAAAAATATTTGTGTACGTTAAATTTACTTTTGTATCTAAGGACTATGGATAAGAACATTGGGATGGATGTTCACTGATTCAACAAACATTTCTGAGCACTGCGTATTGTGCCAAACTCTTTGCTTATGAGGTGAGGAGCTCACAGTCAGATGAGAAAGGCAGGTCCAGAAACATGTAAAGTGAAATGATAGAGATTTGTACAGAGTTTTGTGGGACCAGGGCAGTAGCCAGTTTGACAGTAAAGGAGTATCTGGGAGGTCCTCAGAAAGAGAATTGAACCTTAAGCGTACAAGGATTTACTTCAGTCTATTTAAAACTAAATGAGTCAGTTAGATTTCCTCCACTTTCCCCTTATGGATTTTTGTCCCACAAATTTTAGAAAACTTTAAATTCTTAGAGAATATATATCTTTCTAAATTTGAAACAAAGATCCAATTTCCAGAGATGGCAGCTGGATGGTAAACTCCTTAAAGAAAGGATGTCTTATACTGTTTTGTTTTTTCTACAGTGTGGAGCAGCACAGTAGCCTGTTCCTTAAAACTGTTGGGGGACTGTTTTGGGAAGGTACTATTTTTGGTAGGAATGATTTCTTCATTTTTACATCACATTTCCCTTATTTGTCAGCAAATCTAAGTGATGAGTGTTTAGGTTCCAGGTTTCAGATATTTTATTTCAGCCAAATTCTAATACTATCAAATCATGCGTAAAATCCCATTATGAATACATTCAATTTAACTGCATAGATTGTTCTCAGGGTAATAATTTAAAAGACTAGGCTATGCTATGGATTTCATTGAAATGTGTTTAGGTGAGCTTAAACATCCAGGATGCAAAATCCCATGTATAATACATAACATCAAAACAGGCAACCTCCCAAGGTTTTCTGAGGTTTTTGTTTTTTAGTCCTGATGTCGGCACCATCTTATTCTTTTTATTAGGTTCAGTACATGATCTCTTGTTTGTAAGCAGAGATCAGACCTAACCAGATTTTAGCAATTAACTGAATTTTAGATTCAGTTATAGAAGGAGAATATAATAGCATTAAAATCTTTATTAAGAAGTATTAGTTTGCATTTCCCAATACAGGTATCCTGACATGTCTAATAAAATCCACTAAGGTGGTTCTCTAAAATATTTTATCATCACTGGTAGTATGATTAGGTAATATGCAAATAATTCCTTAAATCTGTTTTCTTTATAGGTAGAGTGCCTTGGAGAATAAATGAAAGCTCAAGTGGGAGAGAGGGTAGTGATGAAGCAAAACAGAGGAAACCAGAGGGCCCAGTGTTTAATTGTGGACTTGGAAAGATACCATTTTTTCTTTATTTGCAAAAAGGGAACTATGTGTATACGTTGTCACTTTCCATGTCTCCTAAGTATTTGTAACACCTTAGTAATGGAAAAGAAAGAACATTTATGATTCAAAAATTAAAAAAAGACATACATATTAGCAAGTATATGGCAACTCATTCTTAGCCAATATGTTAGCCCAATGATCAGCCCAAGCCTGACTGGTTTGAAAGAAGACTGTGAGTCTAAAACAATTTGCAATTGTTTAAATGAATGTAAATAAAAAAATTTTTTTAGGGCATATCATGAAACAAATTTTTCAGGAGGTTAGAATGAATGAATCAAAAGGAAATCACAGTGGTTTAGCAGTAGATTTCTTAAATGAGGGTACGTGGATGGATTTCTTCAGAGGGTCCTGGAACTCCTTGAAACTGTGTATAATATGCTAAATCTAAGCATTTTTCAGGGGATGGAGGGTCTTCCACTTTTATCAGGTTCTTAAAAGAGTCAAGGAGCACTGGTAGCATAGTGCTTAAGGCACTTGACTGCTAACCAGAAAGCTGGTAGTTCAAACCCACCAGCCACTCCTCGGAAGGAAGGTTGGGCAATCTACTTCCATAGTGATACTGCCTCGGAAACCCAAGGAGGGGTCGCTATGAGTTGGGGCCGACTCGATGGCACATAACAACAACAACAAAAGAGTCAAGAACCATTGATTAAACCACTATGACTAGTCAGCTGGAGAAGTGGATAAATAGTTGGGAAATAAAACAAGCCTATAAACTAAGTCCTAGTGGTTTGTGATAACAGAGATGAAAGGAGCTTATATTTCTGGGAATGTAGTAAAATGATAACTATGTTATGAAAATGCTTGCGTAGAGTACTTTCTTCTCTTGCTTGAGAAGCGAAACTATTTTCTTTTGTACCATGTTGCCTTGCTCTGCAAACAGACAGTGAAAAATAACTTCTCCATTATCAGAGATGTGTGTGAGCCAGAAGTTTGGACACTGTATTCTCTTCTCCAGTTATTACACTTTGCTGGTACCACATCACAGGCTGAAAAATGAATAAGGCAAGTGTGACCTAGTAGCAGCAAACATTCAACTTGTCACTGAGAATCAGCTTATTGGATTTTGAGTGGGTTACTTAATGGGCCTCTTCCCCCCACAGAACAATTTGCAGCTGTTAAGTCCATTTTGCTTTTCTGTTAAGAACAAAGACAACTGTAATTAAAGTCAGCCTATCTTTTGAGATGTAAATGTGTTTTAAATGGATTTCTGTTTTCTTGGGTACAAGCAAGATATCACTCAATTCAATGATGGAAATGCTCCAGATATGCTTTGTAATCCTGAATCTGTGGAGAAGAAAATGTATGTGGGCATGTATACGTGTGTGTGTGTGTGTGTGTGTGTGTGTGTATGTGTGTATAAAATACGTTGAAGAAAATATGGTAGAAGCACAGTGTCTTCCGTTTAAGGTCAATTGCAAGTCTCCATACAATTTTTTTATGTCTCCTTTAACTCTCACAGTGATCTCCAAGACTGTGCATTATTAACAGGCTGGAGGAGGAAGGGTCAAGGAAATATTCTACTTCTTTCTTTCTCCATAGTTTCCCTGAGATTTCAAATTGGCAGCCAGCTGGCTGAATCCTGCCCACAGACATGTTTCATTTGGCCCATGCAGTGCTTTTAAAATTTTTGTGCCAACAATTTAATATGAAGATTTCACATACTAATCTGTATTTCTGGCTTGTCTTGAAAACTCAGAAGATATGGGAACAATTGATGGAGCTGAGGGGCTACAGGCTCCTTTTGCAGCTCATCCAAGTGACCCCTAGTTTCGTAAGGAACAGAAGATATGCACTTAGATCCAGCCTAGGCAGTCCTTTTCCTGCTTGACCCCTGGGAGATGTATAGTTGAGACTGGTTTAAGGCTGCCTTTAAGCCACCTTAGTTTTCTGATTAATAACTTGATCCTTGAGAATCTTATTATTTATTGTTACATAGATATCTGGTTATCAAATCTAGTAATTTTCAGGGACAAATGATTTAGGATTCTTGTTCTGGGCCAAGGGTGGACAGGGAGTACAGATAAATGGAGCATAAAGCCTAACTACAGTGCTTATCTTTCCCTATAGTCATCCAATTTTGGTTGCTGTTGTTGTCCACCAAAGCTGGTCTGAAGCTGTCATTTTAGTGGCACTGTAACTGAATTGGTCATGCTGGCTTGGGAATTTGGTCATGAAACATGGATTTTTTTTTTTTTTTTTTGCTTTAAGAAAAACTGTTGATTCATTTAAAAGGCATCAATACATGCATACTTCTTTGGCATTATGATTTCTTTATGCTTTGAAACACAATAATCTAAATACTGTGTACAATTTAACAGATTTGGGTTATTTTTTTAACTCACGATGCTAGTGATTTCTAATTTCTAAACATTTAATTACTTTGGTCACGATGGAGGGCTGGGCAAATTCAGGCAGCCTTCCTTTCCATTTTTACCAAACAACTCTTTCTGATAATGACCAGAAACCTTGCCAAAGCTTATATTCAGTTTGTTAGAGAGCTGGCTTTGTCTTGCTACTTAAAGGTCTATGCAAACCATTTTTTTCCTCAGTAAATTCTGCAGTTTAACTAAGATATTGTTATTGTCATTGTTGTCAGATGCCAGCAAGTTGGTTCTGACTCTTAGCGACCCTACGTACAACAGAATGAAACATGGCCTGTCCTGTGCCTTCCTCCTGTTAATCCATTTCGTTGAAGGTCTTCTTCTTTTTCACTGACTCTCTACTTTACCAAGCATGATGTCCTTCTCCAGGGATTGGTTCCGTCTGATAATATGTCCAAAGTATGTGAGATGAAGCCTTACCATCCTTGCTTCTAAGGAGCATTCTGGCTGTACTTCTTCAAGACAGATTTGATTATTCTTCTGGCAGTCCATGGTTGAGGGGATTAAATGTGAAGTGCTTAGTGATATCATGACTGTGAAAGTAATTAATATTTATTTTTTTAAAGAAAAAAAAATCTTTCCAAGTGTATTAACTTTAAGCAATTGTATTTGTTTCAAAACAATTTAATTTTTATATACTGCTAGGCTAGCAATGTAATGGGATGCATAAAAGTTCAAGGGATGTGAATGTGGAAATGGACACATGTTTTATAATGAGAGCAAGTATTATGGCTCAATCTTAGGAGTAAAAGCTCCATGAAATTATGGCTGTCCAGATCAATACCATTTTTTCATACCTACAAGAAGGCTGGTGATTCAAACCCACCAGCCACTTCTCGGAAGGCAGGTTGGGCAATTTACTTCCGTAGTGATACTGCCTCGGAAACCCAAGGAGGAGTCGCTATGAGTCGGGTCTGACTTGACGGCACATAACAACAACAACAACATAAGTCATTATAGGAGCTCTGGTAGTGTAGTGCCTAAGGCACTTGACTGCTAACCAGAAGGCTGGTGGTTCAAACCCACTAGCCACTCCTTGGAAGGAAGGTTGGGCAATCTACTTCCGTAGTGATACCACCTTGGAAACCCAAGGAGGGATCGCTATGAGTTGGGTCTGACTTGACAGCACATAACAAAAACAACAACAACGTAAGTCATTATTGATTGAAGACAAAACCTGAATACTTCTTTGGAAAGGGAGCAATCAGAAAAAAGATCAAAACAAAATGAAGAAAGCCTAAGGTTCAAGTGGGATACCATCAGAAGGAATAAGCTGTGTGTAATTAGAATTCCAGAACAGGAAGAGACAAATAAAACCACAGAAAAAATTGTTGAAGATTTGTTGGAAGAGAATTTCCCTGGTATGATGAAAGATGAGAATATATTCATTCAAGAAGTCCAAAGAACCCCAAATAGGATAGACCCCAAAAGAAAATCACCAAGACATATCATCATCAAACTCACCAAAACAAAAGACAAAGAAATAATACTGAAAGCAGCACCAAAAAAAAAAAACCAAACCAAACTCATTGCCATGGAGTCAGATCCCTCCTTCGGTTTCCAAGGCAGTATCACTACTGTAGTAGATTGCCCAACCTTCCATCCAAGGAGTCACTGGTGATTTTGAACCGGCAGGCTTCTGGTTAGCAGTCACATGCCTTAGGCACTATGCCACCAGAGCCCCCGAAAGCAGCATGGGAAAAACAAAAAGTTACCTACAAGGGGCAACCAATAAGACTAAGCTTGGATTTCTTGACAGAAACCATGAAGGCAAGAAGACAATAGGATGGTATATATAAAACCCTGAAAGAGAAAA
>NW_006921589.1:37280360-37293806 GCF_000298275.1 Orycteropus afer afer | reverse complement strand
ATTTTAGTTTTGTGTATCTCACTGTATGTAAATTTCAATAAAATGCATTTGAAAAAGAAAAAAAAAAAAAAAAAAAAGAGCAGCAGGGTGATCTAATGATTATGAAATCAGGAGTCTTTCTTTTTTTCTCCTTAAAAAAAAATCACTCATATAGCTCCACTATGAAAAAATCACCCAGGAAAACACTCAAAATATGGGCACTATGGTCAAAAGCAGTAATTTACCAATGCCGGACAGTTTATGTCTCTTTATAGGCAATTATTGCCTTTACTTTGTTAGTGCCTGATGATTACTTGTTAGACTAGAACTGTACCTTATACTGGTTTATTTCTTTAAATTTTGCATACATGAAAATGTCTAAATGTGCAGAAATGCATCTTTTAAAGGTTAGGCCGTCTGGATCTAGAGCTACAGGGAATTTAGACTGCTGTAAATTGAGGCTTTCTTTCAGAATTATTTGTTTAATCATTCTCTGCCAGCTTGGGAACTCCTTGAGGGCAGGGACTATACTCTGCAGTATCTCTAATTCCTAACTTAATTCTTGGCATATAGTAAATGCTCTTATATCATGTCCGACAACATGTAGTGATTGGATAATCAGCTGCTAGTGTTTCTGTTGCTAATGTTTAGATATAAGCAACACGGGAAGAAAATAAGTGACTTTGTGAAAGATGGAGGTTAATCCAACAGTCATGCAAATAAATGTATGATTACATCTGGTGTAAAGTAGATAATAAGGAGCTCTCATGGTGCAGTGCCTAAGGTATTTGACTGGTAAGCAGGTGGCTGGCAGTTCAAACCCATAGGTAGCTCCACAGAAGGAGGATGGGGCAATCTACTTCCACAAAGATTTGCCACCTTGGAAGGAGCTCTGGTAGCATAATGCCTAAGGCACTTGACAGCTAACCAGAAAGCTGGTGGTTCAAACCCACCAGCCACTCCTCAGAAGGAGGTTGGGCAATCTACTTCTGTAGTGATACTGCCTCGGAGACCCAAGGAGGGGTCACTATGAGTTGGGTCCGACTCCATGGCACATAACAACAACATGAGTTGGAATCGACTCCCTGACAGTGTTTTTTTTTTTTTTTTTTAATGTAGATAATGATTTTAGCAGATGGTCTGGTGCTTAGGTATGGCATTTCCCTCAGTCTTCTCAGCTTTGTGGGTACAGTACAATTTGGGAAGTAGCCCATGATTTTCAGGCGCAGGTAGTGTCTCCTTTGTCTGAATTTTCATGTCAGTTTGGAATTGTTTCATAGCATCTGCTATACACACTCTGTGCTGCAGTTATTTTATAGCTGCAGTCTGATAGGCAGAGGAAGCCTTGAGAAGCAGGGGCAGTCAAAGGGTTTAGTTTTCAGTATGACCACTGCTTCCAAACATGTGACATCCTTTAGCCTCTAGGACTCAGTCACTTCTTTTAGGGTATGCCATTTTGACTTAAAAATGCCAGTGTTGGGATTTATAACTGCGACGGCACATAACAACAACAACAACAAACCCAAACCAAACCCATTGCTTGTGAGTTGATTCGGATTCGTAGTGATCCCATAAGACAGAGTACAATTGCCCCGTAGGGTTTCCAAGGGTGTAAATCTTTATGGAATTAGACTGCCACATTTTTCTCCCCCAGAGTGGTTGGTGGGTTCAAACTGCTGACCTTTCTGTTAGCAGCTGAGTGATTAAGTTCTTGCTGCTCTACCAGGGCACCTTCATAACTGCTACCAAAACCAAACCCACTGCCACTGAGTGAATTCCAACTCATAGCGAGCCCTATAGAGTTTCCAAGGCTGTAAGTCTTTATGGAAGCAGACTGCCTCGCCTTTCTCCTGTGGAGCGGCTGGTGGGTTTGAACTTCTGACATTTTGGTTAGCAGTCCAAAACATTCTAGTGGCTTAACCACAGGACCACTAGAGCTTTTTCCTTACTAATTGCTAGTTGTTGTTGTTGTTATGTGCTGTCGAGTCAGCCCTGACTCATAGGGACCCCTCCTTGGGTTTCCGAGGCAGTATCACTACGGAAGTAGGATTGCCCAACCTTCCTTCTGAGGAGTGGCTGATGGGTTTGAACCGCCAGCCCTCTGGTGAGCAGTCAAGTGCCTTAGCCACTATGCTACCAGAGCTCCCTAATTGCTAAGGCCCCTTTAAATTCCAATAGGCTATTGGAAAGCTTATTTTAGTTCTTTTGTTAGTCTGCATGAAGTTTTTGGGTGGCACAAGCAGTTAATAAAAAGTTTGAAAGTTTGAATTACTCAGAGGCACCACAGAAGAAAGCCTTATGGTCTTCTTCTGAAAAATCAGCCAACTATGGAGCATAGTTCTACTCAGCTGTTCATTGGGCCACTGTGAGTTATGGCTGACTAGAGGACAACTGGTTTAGTAGTCTGTATGCTCCCTGAGATCAGAGACTGTCTTATACATTTTGGAAAGTTCTTGTTGTTTTAAACTTTTTATTGTGGAGAATTTGAACACACACACAAAAGCAGACAAAGGAGCAACATGCACCCACAAGCACTCATCACCAGTTCCAGCCATCAATCAACCCATGGCCGATTGTGTCCCATCACGTCCCATTCTCTCACCTTCCTTATTATTTGGAAGCAAATCTTAGATACATGCGATGTACAGTCGCCCCTTGTCCCTCAGTGTCCATGGGGGATTTGTTTCAGGGAACCCCCATAGATACCAAAATCCATAGAGGCTCAAGTTCCTTACATAAAATGGCGTAGTATTTGCATATAACCTATGAACATCCTCCTATATACTTTACATACATTAATTTTAGATTACTTAAAATACCTAACACAATGTAAATGTTACATATATAGTACTTTATGCTTCCTCTTAGCATTTGAGGATGGCTTTGACCTCTTGATTGCTTTCTAAGAATGACTTTTTTCACAGAAACAAAGGTACACACAATACAAGTAGGGAAAGAATGAGATGTGAGAACAATGCTCAAACCACAAGGGCTAGAGAGAAACTGAGGTATGAACTGGCAGGAGGCCTCAGCAAGGTATGTCTACTCGTCACTTCATTCGCCTGGTTCAGTGCCGTGCTTGACCATTGGCAAATTCATGCTTTACTTTCTGCAATTTTTTTTCTCAATATTTTCGGTTCATGATTGGTTGAATCTGCAGATGCAGGGCAGTGGGTACGGATAGCCAACTGTAATCTGTAAATATTTCATATTTATGTTTTCTAACCTCCTATGCACCCAGCACAGAACCTTGTACACAGGTAACAAGAAGATAGATTTTGAATCAATGAATGAGAATGGATTAGGAAGGGTAGAAGTTTGGGCACTCTGATATGATAAATATTTTAAACATTAAACAAACATTTATTATTAATGTAAATATTTAATAAAATTTGTTAATCTTTACTGTCTCAGAGTGGAGAAGGAGACACAGCTTCCAGTTACTGTGGATCCTCATGTGGTATGGGATGTAAAAGGCTTCTTTACCTACTACAAGGAGCTCTGGTGGCATAGTTGGTAAGGCATTTGGCTGCTGATCGGAAGATCAGTGGTTCAAACTCACCAGCTGTTTCGTGGGAGAAAGGTGAGGTAATCTATTTCCATGAAGATTTACAGCCTTGGAAACTCAATGAGGGTCACTTTGACTTGATGGCAGTGGGTAGTGGGTTTAACTACTACATACATCACCCCATTGCTAGGGGAGCCCTAGTATGCTCTGAGAAATTAAGGTGTATACCAAAGATTGGAAAAAGGCATCCAATCTTATCGGTGCTTCTTGAGGAAATGTCTTACTGGCAGTAGATATCTGCCTAAAGATGTCAACCTAAAGGCCAAACTGTGGTCATCTAACTCATAGGGAACTTGAAAATGCATAGGAACAGGAAGGACTCGACCCTACTGTTTCTCTTTATTTTATATTTCTTGTTCCTAAGGTCTCTATAGCTCCTTTACAACAGTCCCCCCCACCCCCACCCCTTTTCTTTTTATTACTTGCCCAACAATACACAAATTCTCTCAGGAGTTTGGCTTAGAACGTTGAATGAGTTATAAAACATTTTATCCAAAGTATGTGTGCTTACTTTGATAAACACACGTACTTTGTGTATTATTCCCAAATGTATAGGCAATGCAGTTTTTAGAGATACAAATACAACATGAGTAAAGCAGTAACAAGAATAAAAAACTTAAAATGAAAATCTTCTCAGTATGTACTGAAAGACTTGGACAAGATTTTCATACAAATATTATTTATAATAATTAAAACTAGAAGTAATCTAAATGTTCATGAACAACAGAGTGGGTAAATGGAATGCTGGTGGCACAATGGATAAGGCATTTGAGTGCTAACTGGAAAGTCAGCAGTTCGAACCCGCCAGCTGCTCTGGGGAGAAGACTGGGTGGGCTACTTCCATAAAGATTTACAGCATCAGAAACCCAATGAGGGTCAGCCCTATGAGTTGGAAATGGCTCAATGGCACTGAGTTTTTTTTTTTTTTTAATGTCATATTAACATAATGTTAAACGTAAAAGTATACATTACATTGGTTCATTTATATCAGGTCCGAACACAAGCAAAAGGAATCTGTAGAGTCGGAAGTCTGGAGAGTGGTTACTTTTGTGGGGGGCTGAGTAGTGGCTGGAGCACTGAAGAAAGGAGCCTGGGTTGCTGGATATGTTCTCTATCTTGATCTGGGTCGTAGTGACATAGATGTATTCACTTTGTAAAAGTTCATCAAGATAACCACTTAAGATCTATACATTTTATAGCATGCATGCTATACTTCAATGGGAAAATAAAAAAGGAAAAACAAGAACTTTTTTTAATATACTTAGAAAAACCTAATGTTCTAACTGGAAGTCAACCTGACTTTGTAAGAAACAAATTTGTCTCATTAATTGGATTTTTCTTTCTTTTACAGATTACAGACTTGGTAGATCAAGGAAGAAATAATAGATGCATAATGTTTTTACTGTCTAAAGTATTTGTTTCTCTGCCTCATGAGATAAACATCAATGAACTGTGAAAACTTGGTCAAGATAAACTGCTAGTGAGACCCATTGGTGTTGGGGACATTCTCAAGCAGATTTATCATTATTATCCTATAAGGGGCATAATTGATGGGTCATGTAAGAAAAGTCCCTGGGGCTCAGTGTTGGAGTATGTATTAGAATCCAAAATTACCTTAGTATAAAAGAATTCGGGAGCTCTGGTAGCATAGTGGCTAAGACACTTGTCTGCTAACCAGACGGCTGGCGGTTCAAACCCACCAGCCACTCCTCGGAAGGAAGGTTGGGCAATCTTACTTCCGTAGTGATATTGCCTCGGAAACCCAAGGAGGGGTCGCTATGAGTCGGGGCCGACTCGACGGCACATAACAACAACAACAACAACAACATAAAAGAATTCAGAATGAAGTTCAGCATATATTTAATTGCAAGGGAGTGCATGAAAGTAAAAAGAAACTGCATAAATATAAGTAGTATTTTAATATACTAGAAATAAACCTAGGTCTGGATGGATCAGATCATATAGTTAAGTATTGACTTAATCAGATAAAAGTAAGCATGTTATAATACTGAAATCATAGAAATGGTAATTCTTTCATATAGGGGATAATTTTACTTTATATCAGACTCAGTAGGGCTATTTTGGGACACGAGATGGACTGACACAGTGGCTGCAACCATGCGATCAGGTATAGCAAGGATTGTGAGACTGGCACAGGCCTGGGCAGCGTTCTGTTCTGTTGTGCGTAGGGTTGCTGTGAGTCGGAGTCGACTTACTGCATCTAACAACAACAACAACATGGACCTACACATGACTGATTATACTATTGACAACATTTGACTCTGCTGTTATTCCCTCTTTTCTCTTTCAGTACAGGGTGGTATAGTGTCAAAACATGACCTCTAGAGTCAGACTACCTTTGTTTCCAATTTTACCTCTTATTTCAAACAGGCTGTTTGACCTTGGGCAAATAACTTCTCTGATACTCATTTTTCTCATACTTAAAATGAGAACTCTACCTAATTTGGATATTTAATAGGCCTATCTTTTATGTCTTGACATCTCTGTATCATTTAGGATTTGGTTTGGGTATATATAGCAGAAAACTCAAAATAATAATAATAAACATATAAGAATTTATTCCACTTATAAGAAACCCAGAATGAAGCAGCCCAGCACTTGCTGGATTTAATTGATTTCTGCTCTATGAAATCACTAGCAACTTAGTTTCTATTTAAACTCTTTGATCTGTCATTCTCAGCATATGACTTCCATCCTCAAGGTGACCTCAGGGTTCAAAATGGCTGCTGGAGCACCAGCCATCTTTATCATTCCCGATAGTAGGAAGGATAATGGGGCATAGGGAGAAAAGGTTTAACTCCCAGCTGAGTTCCTTTCTTTCAGTTTCCCTAGAAGTCCTATACCACATCTGCACTTATTTCTATTGGCCTGCAGTTAACTATATTGCTTCACATAGCAGTCAAAGGAGTCTGGGAAATGTAGTCTTTTAGCTGGAATAAAATTAAAAATCAGTTACTTAAGAAGAAGTGGATGGTGGAGTTTTGGTGACAGCAGGCTCAGCAACAATGTTCACAACAGAATCCTCTCATTTTAGTGAATGGTGCTACCATCTTCTGAATCACTCAATATGAGAATTTGGTATTCATCCATCAATCATTGCTTTTCCTTATAATCCATATCAAAATTATCAACAAATCCCATAGCTATAAAATATATCCTGAAATCTGAACCTTCTCTCCATTGCCACTATGTTCTCACAATTAAAGCCACCATCATCACTTATTTGGAATATTTCAATTGCCTCCTAACTGGTTTCCCTATTTCATGTCTTGCCTCTCATTGCCTTCATAGCAAGTGAAATGACTTTCTCGAAAAATAAATGAGATCATATCATTTTCTTGCCTAAAGCCTTCCAATAACTTCCCATTGTAACCAAAATAAACGCCACTTTCTTATCTTGATTATAAGGCCCCTGCCTCTCTAAATTCATCTTCTACCCATTGTCCCCCGGTCCTTATGCTCCAACTACTGAGGAGGTCATATTTCTCTCCCTTGAACATACCTAGTATGTGCTACCTTTGACCTTTAGCCTGCAACAATCTTCTCCTCAGTTTGGATCTCAGCTCAAACATCCCTCCTTCAACAGGCCTTCCCTGACCACCACAGTTAAAGTAGTTCTAACCTCAAATCCAAGTAATCCTCTGTTCCGCTACTTTATTATATTTTATTTAGTGTTTGACATGTGCCTCATTCTGCTCTGCTGGCAAGACAAAAAAATTTACTCATGGGCTGAATTAACCACGATGTGGGAGAAGAGGCACTTTCATATACACTGTGTTGAATGTGTTGGTTAAAACCTCTTTGGAAGGCAATTTTAAGTACCTATCAGAACCACCGCAGTGCCTAAGGCACTTGTCGGCTAACCAGAAGGCTGGAGGTTCAAACTCACCAGCCACTCCTCATAAGAAAGGTTGGGCAGTCTACTTCCATAGAGATACGGCCTGGGAAACCCAAGGAGTGGTCGCTATGAGTTGGGTCCGACTTGAAGACACATGATAACAACAAACAACAATCAAACCCACCAGCCACTGCTTGGAAGGAAGATGGAGCAATCTACCTCTGTAGAGATACTGCCTTGGAAACCCAAGGAGGGGTCACTGTGAGTCGGATCCGACCGCAGTGAGGTAAGAACCAAAAATCACAGCTTCATGAGGGCAAGGGATTGTAGCTCCAACAGTTCAGTAGTTTGCTGAAAGGATGGTAATTCTGAGGATTAAATCATAAAATGTCACAAAGCATCTGATCCCAATTTTTTTTTCCTTTCCTTTCTCTCTGTGCTCTTGATCTCATATTTAAGATCTGTTCTGCTAAGATGTTAACATGCATTCTTTAAAGTCAAACTCTTCAAACTGCTAATCCCAGTCCCTGACACAAAGCTTCAAGATAAATGGAGTGCATCTTCCTGGTGTGCCAATTTTACTGGAAGGTTTGTGAAGAAAAAAAAAATTTTTTCTATAAACAAAATATGAACATATTAAAATTTTGAGGACTTTTTGATATACCGCCAAATCCCTGGGGGACAGCTTAGTAGTATCTTTTGGCATTAAAAGTAATTTTGGAGAAGTTTGAGAAGCACTGCTTGAAGGTGTTAGCTCTTGAGTGGATATTTGCATTATAATAGAGAATTCATCAATTCATCAAGAGCTGATTATTAAAGAATTGCGTTTACTGGGTTAGCCAGGGCAGTAGGTACTGTGACAATGAAAAGTCTTTCTGAAAAAAACAACTATAAGGATACCTTACATTTGTATATTCTCTACACTTTGCAAAATGTTTTAACATCTCTTGTTTTATTTGTTTGGATTTTCACATCAACCAAGTTGAGTATAGTCATGGAAGCTACCAAAACCAAAACCAAACTCACTACCCTGGAGTTAGATCTGACTCATAGCGACCCCTCCTTGGGTTTCCGAGGCGGTATCACTATGGAAGTAGATTGTCCAACCTTCCTTCCGAGGAGTAATACAAAATACTTAAACATTTCAAGCAGTATTAAATAAAAAGAAAGAGAGAGAAAGAAAGGAAGAAAGAAATGTTAAATTGCTGTCCCAAACCATACTGAGTCCTAAATTGCCTTTTCTATAGGGGAATTTCTAGATATCTTTCTAGAAATCTATATTTTTTTAACATTGTCAATATTTTTTTCAAAAATTATTTTTTGCTGAGAATATACAGCAAAACATACACCACTTCAACAAGTTTTTACATGGATAAGTTAGGGATATAAATTACATTTTTTGAATTGTGCATTTTCACCTTCCTTTTCTGAGTTGTTCCTCCTCATTAACATAAACTTGCTGACCCCAAAGGTTCCTATCTAATCTTTCCAGTTGATTCTGTATAGATAGTTCTTTAATGCTAAAGGCAGACATTTTTTTTTTTTTCCACTAGTTTAACTTTGGTTGGTTTTAAGAAGACTTCAGGGAATATTTTTGATTTAAGTTTTAAATATATTCTCAGGGCAGTAGTTTCTGGGGTTCAGCCAGCCCCCATAGCTCCAGAAAGTCTGGAATCCATGAGAAATATTTTAAGCACATACCAGTTGGGATGTGAGTGTGTGATCTTTTTGTATTATTTTATCATATGTATGTGGGGAGTATACTCCAATGCTGTTCTGCTTTTTTTTTCTTTTAAATTAACATGAAGCTCTAATTTTACATTATAGTGTCCCACCATATGTTGTTGGTGTTAGGTGCCATAGAGTTGATTGCGACTCAGAGCTCAACAGAACGAAACACTGCTAAGTCCTGTAGCGTCCTAGCAGTCGTCACTGTCTTTGAGCCCATTGTTGCAGCCACTGTGCCAACCCTTCTCATTGAGGATCTTCCTCTTTTTCACTGGCCCTCTACTTAACCAAGTCTGATATCCTTCTTCAGGCACTGGTCCCTTCTGAACATGACCAAAGTAGGTGAGATAGTCTTGGCCATTCTCGCTTCTAAGGAGCATTCTAGCTGTACTTCTTCCAAGAGACTTGTTTGTTCTTCTGGCAGTACATAGTATATTCGATATTCCTCACCAAAACTGTAATGCAGAGAAATCAATTCTTCTTCAGTCTTCCTTATTCATTGTCTAGCTTTCATATGCATATAAGGGGATTGAAAATACCATTATCTTGGGTCAATTACCCCATGGTCCTCAAGGACATTTTTGCTTTTGAACACTTTAAAGAGATCTTTTTTTTTCCCCTTGGCTTTATCAAACATGAATTTATTTTCACAGTTTAGGAGGCTAGTCATTTGAATTCTGGGTTTCAGTTCTAGTGGAAGCTTTCTGTCTATTTTGAGGGAAGTTCCTTGTCTCTTCAGCTTCTGGTTCCTAGTTCCTTGTAGGTCTCCATGTGGCTTGGCGTCTGTCTTCTCCCACCTCTGCTTGCTCACTTACTTATTTATCTCTTTTATATCACAAAAGAGATTCGCTCAAGACACACTGTATACTAATCCTGTCTCATTAACATAACAAAGACAACCCATTCCAAACTAGGATTAAAACCACAGGAGTAGAAGTTGGGATTTACAACACACATTTTGGGAGACACAATTCAATCCATAAGAGATTCCAACCCAACTATGTTTGAATTATCTGACAAGAATTGATGCATTTGAATTGTGGTGTTGGAGAAGAATACTGAAAGTGCCATGGAGTGCCAGAAGAATGAACAGATCTGTCTTCGAAGAAGTGTAGCTAGAATGCTCCTTACAAGTGAGAATGTCCAGACTTTGTCTCTCATACTTTAGTCATGTTATCAGAAGGGAACAGTCCCTGGGGAAGAATATGCTTGGTAAAGTACAAGGTCAGTGAAAAAGGGAAAGACCATCAGTGAGATGGATTGACACAGTGGCTGCAATGATGGGCTCAAGCACAGCAAGGATTGTGAGGATGATACAGTCAGTATTTTGTTCAGTTGTACGTGGAGTTGCTGTGAGTCAAAACCAATTGGATGGTAACTAACAACACAACAACAAAGTTCTGCCTTTCAAAAATGTCACAATCATACAATGTGTATACTTTTGTCATGACTTCTTTCACCTAACAAAATGCATTGAATGTTGCATGGATCAACAGATTTTTCTCTTTTTGTTTCTTTTGCTGAATACTATGGTATTGCATGGAGCAAGTAGTTTGTTTACTCATTCACCTATCGAAACACATCTGAGTAAACACGAGGAGAGGGATTGCTATATCATATGGTAAGTGCATATTTATAAGAAATTGACAGCTATCTTCTAAAATATATATATCATTTTGCATTTCTACCAGAAATGTATAAGAATGTCTGTTACTCTGCAACCTCGTCAGCATTTGCTATTGTTAGTCCTTTTCTTTTATTGTTTCTTTTTTTTTAAAAATTTTTTATTGTGATTTGGGTGCAAATTTACAAAGCAGATAAACAGATTTATTTTATTCTCAACAGTTCACGCACATTTGATTTCAGGGCCCTGATTACAATCCCCAACCATAAAAAGCCTCTCCCATCTCCTCCCTGTGCCCTTCTCTACAATGAATTCCTGTCTGTCCAGCTTTCCTTCTGTGTGAATGTTGTCCCTCTGATGTCTCATGGTTGATTTATCTAAGAGGTGCATTTCCCTAGGGTAGGTGGGTGCATCTCCTTGGGGTAGGTGTTCTACTTGTAGGTATTGCTACTGTTGGGCTAAGAGCTAATCCACAGAAGTGAGTCCATTTCCAGGCCTGAAAGGTAACCTGGAACCATAGATTTGGGGGTTCTACCAGTCTCTATCTGACCAATAATTCTGGTCATTTTTGTGTTTTTGAATTTTGTTCCACATTTTTTTCTCCCTCTCTGTCTAGGATCTCCAGTTTTGAACTGCCAGCCTTCTGGTTAGCAGTCAAATACTTTAGGCACTATGCCATCAGAGCTCTCAATCCCTTTCTGAGTGGTTGGTATTGATAACCAGGCATCATCTAATTTTTCTGGTCTCAGGGTCATGAAGGCTGAGATCCTGGTGGTCCATCATATCTTTGGACTAATTGTTTCCAAATGACTTTGACTTTCTTCACTCTTCTTTGCTTCAGACAAGAGGAGATTGATAGTTGCATCTGTGATGGCCAATTGAAAGCTTTTAAGACCCCAGTTGCTATTCGCCAAAGTAGGATGTAGAATTTAAAGAGGTCTTTTGCGGTAGATTTGCCCAATGGAATACATCATTTGATTTCTTGACTGCTACTTCCATGGGCATTGATTGTGGATTCAAGTAAAATGAAATCCTTGACAACTTCGATATCTTCCCCACTTATCATTTTGTTGCTTACTGGTCCAGTTGTGAGGATTTTTGTTTTCTTTATATTAAGGTATAATCCATACTGAAGGCTATAGTCTTTGATCTTCATCACTAAGTGCTTCAAGTCCTCTACTTTCAGCAAGCAAGGTTGTGTCATCTACATATGTTGTTGTTGTTGTTATTTGCCGTTGAGTTGGCCCCGACTCATAGCGACCCCTCCTTGGGTTTCCGAGGCAGTATCACTACGGAAGTAGGATTGCCCAGCCTTCCTTCCGAGGAGTGGCTGGTGGGTTTGAACCGCCAGCCGTCTGGTTAGCAGGCAAGTGTCTTAGCCACTATGCTACCAGAGCTCCCTACATATAGCAGGTAGTTAATGAATCTTCCTACAATCCTAATGCTGCATTCTTTTTCTTCATATAGTCCAGCTTCTTGGATTATTTGCTCAGCATACAGATTGAATAAACATGGTGAAAAGATTCAACTTTAACACATACCTTTCCTAATTTTAAACCATGCACTATCCCCTTGTTCTGTACAAATGACTGCCTCTTGAGGAGAATTAAGTGTTCTGGAATTCCTGTTCTTCTTAGTGTTGTGCATAATTTGTTATAATTCAGACAGTTGAATGTCTGTGTATAGCCAATAAAACAGGCAAACAACTTTTTGTAATCTCTGCTTTCAGTCAAGACCCATTTGACATCAACAGTGATATCTGTCATTTCAAGTCCTCTCCTGAATCTGGCTTGAATTTCTGGCAGTTCTTGTTGATATATGGCTGCAACTGTTTTTGAATTATCTTCAGCAAAACTTTATTGTGTGTGTGATATTAATGATACTGTTTGATAATTTTCGCCTTCTGTGGGATCACCTTTCTTTGGAATAGGCATGTACTTGGATCCCTTTCAGGAGGTTGGCCAAATATTTCTCTTCCAAATTACTTGGCATAGACAAGCTAGTGCTTCATTTGTGCATCATTAGTGCATCATTTGTTGAAGCATCTCAACTGGTATTTAATCATGGAGCCTTCCTTTTGCTAATGCCTTCAGTGCAGCTTGGACTTCTTCCTTTAGTATCATCAGTCTCGATCATATGCTACTTCCTGAAATGATTGAATCTCCATTAATTCTTTTTGGTTCAGTGATTCTATGTATTCCTTTAATGTTGCCTTGATGCTTTCCCCATTGTTCAATATTTGCCCTTAGAATCCTTCAATATTGTAAATTGAGGCTTGAATTTTTCTTCAGTTCTTTCAGCTTGAGAAACTTTGAGCATGTTCTTCTCTTTTAGTTTTCTAATTCTAGGCTTTGCACATTTCATTAAACTTTGTCTTCTTGGGGTACCCTTTGAAATCTGTTCAGCTCTTTTATGTCATCATTTTTTCTGTTCTTTTGACATCAATTTTTGTGTTTTCTTTCTTTCCTGTCTTTTTAATGACCTTGTGTTTTCTTCATGTATGATGTCCTTGATATCCCATGTTGTTGTTGTTGTTATGTGCCGTCGAGTCGGCCCCGACTCATAGCGACCCCTCCTTGGGTTTCCTAGGCAGTATCACTACGGAAGTAGGATTGCCCAACCTTCCTTCCGAGGAGTGGCTGGTGGGTTTGAACCGCCAGTCATCTGATTTTTGGTCCTTAGTGTTCA
>NW_006921589.1:37273283-37279745 GCF_000298275.1 Orycteropus afer afer | reverse complement strand
CATAGCGACCCCTCCTTGGGTTTCCGAGGCAGTATCACTACGGAAGTAGTATTGCCCAACCTTCCTTCCGAGGAGTGGCTGGTGGGTGTGAACCGCCAGCCTTCTGGTTAGCAGTCAAGTGCTTTAGCCACTATGCTACCAGATACTTCAGCATAGATCTTGAAATATTCTTACAAATAGTACTAAGAAAATGTTAGTTTTTATTACTGATTTGATATCTGAGGTATCTTTTACATTGGAATATAATACTTTGAAAAACTGGAATTTCTGCTTTCAGTATTTTTTAGGGAGACAAACTAACTAATTACCATTATATCTCAGATATTTTTCTGGCACTAGCTCTTCTCGTGATTCCTGCTGATCTCATAATTAAGAAAACAAATTACTTTTTAATTGTGGGACTAGAAAAAAGAGTATGATTTAATAATTCTAATTTGTAATAAGGTGTGATACTACTATTGAAAAATGATATAATTATGTTTCATAGATTATAAAAAAAGATGTCTTCAGTTTTGTATATGTGTAGAGAGAATATATTGAATTCAAATGTTTAAAAATTTTGATCTGGAAAGAACCTTAGACATCATCTAGTCCAATAGCTGTATCTACACACAAGGAAGTGAGAGTTCCCAGAAACAAAGTAATATCCCAAATCACTATGTTGTTGTTGTTATGTGCCGTCGAGTTGGACCCAACTCATAGTGACCCCTCCTTGGGTTTCCGAGGCAGTATCACTACAGTAGTAGATTGCCCGACCTGCCTTCCGAAGAGTGGCTAGTGGGTTTGAACCACCAGCCTTCTGGTTAGTAGTCAAGTGCCTTAGGCACTATGCTACCAGAGCTCCTCAAATCACTATAGTGAAACAAAAAGGAAGAACCCTTCAGTCCCTTCTCCCTGCTTAGGGCCCCTTCCAATATCCTGTGATAGATATTTCAGATACATAGGTTGCATGTCTTTGTGCTTGGGGTTTATTAGTTCAGTAGCTATACCCTTGTAAACATGTCAAATGAGTAGTGTGAGTCTTCAACCCTGAAAGAGCTCTGGTGGCGCAGTGCCCAAGGCATTTGACTGCTAACCAGAAGGTTGATAGTTCAAACTCATCAGCCACTCCATGTCTACTTCTGTAAAGATTTATTGCCTTGTAAATTCAGTGGGGGTCACTGTAAGTCCGAATGGGTAGTAAATTACATTCAGATTTTACTTTTTTGGAGTGACAGATTATTTTGAGCCAGGCTAAAATTCAGCTTTAAAATTCTTCATATGCTCCAATTTACACTGAATTTTGATATTCTAGCAAGCTTTTTGATTTTTTCTTTTCTAAAATGCCCTTACTACATGAAAACCTAAGGCAAATAGAAACAATATAACTATATAAGCTATAACAATAAATGTTTCACTGTTGATTTCATTCAGGCAGAATGTATAATACATTCAAAGTTGATCCAAACTATAATAAAATCCTTCCAGTGACTAAAAAATAGTTTCTTTGTTTTCTCCTTGAAAATCATAGTTTTGTTTTGTTTTAGGTTGACTGTTTAAATGAATAAAATAAATTCCAGATTAATTAACACATTCTTCTTGTTGGTGATGTGAATTTAATTTATTTTAGTTACTTTTCTTCAAACTATTTTGATTCCATATAAAGAATTAATTGAAAACGAAGTTTGCTTGTGAGTTTCCCTTTGAGTAGAAGGAAAAAGGCTGTGGGCATCCTTCCACACTTGCCAATCTCCCTTCTCTGGGCAGAAACAATGCCGCAATTTGGTGATATTAACTGAAAGTCATTGATATCAGCTGACACATCAAGTTTCAGCATCATGCTCCATAAAGTAAATCATATTTAACAAATTCATCTTGTACAGCGGACATTCTGAAAACTGAGAGAAGAATCAATGGGAAAAGTGAGCTGAAATTGGAAGTTATTTTTGCAATTGAAAAAATTGAAACAGATATTTTCTTTATGCTGAGACTGATATTGTCAAAATTAGCCTATACTGTTTCCACTGGAAACCACAGTTTACATTAGAAAAGTTTTATGGAATAAGATATTAAAGGACATTTAAATATTATTCTCAATTCTGGACCATGTGAGGAACAGTAATGAGAGCCAATTTCTAAGGGCTACCGACTACCCATTTCCCTTGGAAAGAAGGTTGGGCAATCTACTTCCATAGTGATACTGCCTTGGAAACCCAAGGAGGGTTCACTATGAGTTGGGTCCGACTCCATGGCATGTAGCAACAACAACCCATTTCCTACTTTCTCCTTCTCCTCTTAGCAACAACATCACTAATCTTGGATCATTGCCAATCTTTGGAAATCCTTATCCCTGGAAACAGAATAACTGAATCCATCATTTGCTGTAACAATATTCATTCCATAAACATTTAATATGGGAATAGTTTTAAAATTTATCTGCTCATGATAAAAATGTCAGATAACAAAAAGAAGAAAATAAATATCCTTCATAACCCTACTGCCCAGAGATAGCTGCTGTTAACATTTGGTGTCTCTGCCTCAGGATCATATGTTTGCAATTTGCAGTTTTCATTTACGTACCCTGGGTATCCTTCTAATAAAAAAAAAAGTGATGTCATTTTTAATGAATACACAGCATTTCACCATAATGTCATACTGTAATTAATTTAGGTAGTCTCAAAGTTTTTTTCAGTTTTGTTTTTCTAGTATAAACATTAAAGGTGTCAGGGATTTCACTTTACTTGGATCCACAGTCAACACCATGGAGGCAGCAGTCAAGAAATAAAATAACGTATTGCATTGGGCATATGTATTGCAAAAGACCTCTTTAAAGTATTCAAAAGCAAAGATGTCACTTTGAAGACTAAGGTGTGCCTAATCCAAGCCATGTCTTTTTCAGTTGCCTTGTAAGCAATCAAAGCTAGATAACGAATAAGGAAGACTGAAGAAGAATTGGTGCCTTTGAAGTATGACATTGATGAAAATATTAATATACCATGGACTGCCAGAAGAACAAACAAATCTGTCTTGGAAGAAGTACAAGGAGAATGCTCCTTGGAAGTGAAGATGGTGGACTTCATCTTACATACTTTGCATATGTTATCAGGAAGGAGAGTCTCTAGAGAAGATATCATGCTTGGTAAAGTAGAGGGCTAGTGAAAAAGAGGAAGACCCTCAATGACATGGATAGACACAGTGGCTGGAACAATGGACTCATACATAGCAATGATTGTGAGGATGGTGCAGGACCAGGCAGTGTTTTGTTCTGTTTTGCATAGGTTACTCTGAGTCAGAAATGATGTGATCGCACCTAATAACAAAGTATAAACAATGCTGCAGTAAATCAGCAAATTCTCTGCTAGACAATATGCTAGATGTTGAGGGGGTACAAAGATACATGGCACACATTTCTTACATTCATTAGGGACATTGTATGGAATCATGTAATTGTAATACTGTACGAGGTAGACAATATCAGAACTATATACTGATATTGTTCAGTGTTGGCACTAAGGATTGAATATCCTCTGTCCTCGAGTCACTGTGGGAAATTTGCCCAAGGATGATACTTAAAGTCACTCTTAAAAGATGGATGATTATTTATGAGGAATTGCCTTGGATAGCTGGTTAAGGTTGCTCCTTGCCATCCCCTAGAGAACATGATTCAGAAGGTCCAGCTGGTTCCATTGCAGGTGATCTGTCCTGTAAACTTTGAGAAACACAAGCACAGGGCATGTGAAGGGGCTAAGGTGGAACAGGGAACTGGAAAGGAGGGTTGCTGCCAGATGATCAAGGGCCTTGACTATCAAACTCAGGACTTTAGACTTTATTTGGTACTTGATGGGAAGTAAATGAAGATTTGTTGAGTACTGTGAAGTTGATTCTGACTTATAATGACCCCAAGTGACAGAGTGGACCTGCTCCATTGGGCTGTAATCTTTATGGAAGCAGATCTCCAGATCTTGTTTCTACAAAACAGCTGTGTGGGTTGAACCTTTCAGTTACCAGGGTTGAGCCTTTCAGTTACCAGGGCTCCTTCAATGAAGGTTTAGGGTGCCATTATTAGAACTGTATTGTAGGTAAATTAATCTGACAGAATCTTATGAAAGTGCAGTGGTAATCACCTCTTCTTGACTCACTGGTTACTTTTATCAACAATAAATTGTATCTAAGTGCCAGCCGGGCAGGGTTCAGTGCTTATCAAACTTTAATATACCTATGAGTCGCTTGGGGATCTGTTAACTTCTCATTTGGTGGGGCTGAAGTGTGGCCTGAGATCCTGCTTTTCTAACAAGCTCTCAGATGATGTCAATGGCACTAATTTGGACCATGTAAGGACAGATGATGTGGAAGGCTTTTGATTAAGTGAGGATTTCCTTTTTATTCTTTACACGTGAGGTGCTCTATAATCTTGGGACTTTAAGAAGCTCACTTTGCGGTCTGTTATGATGATACCCCTAAGGAAGTTATATTTCAGTTTGATCCATTTCCTTCTGAAAATAACATATTTATTCATGTGTGAAAGCTTCAGTTAGGAGTCAACCAATATGTATGTACTCAGAGCCAATTTTCAAGTTCAATCTTAAGTCTTTTCTAAGAATCAGAAAACACTATTGAGTATAGGAGGAGAAGCAATTTGAAGTAGGGCTTCAAATCAGTTCTTTCTGGTTTGACCCCTGCTAATAATTTGCATTCCCCCCCGCCCCATGTACTGAATCACAATCTACAGCTTAACAAGATTCCCAGGTGATTCTTATAGATCCCCAGGTGATTCTTATAGATCCCCAGGTGATTTCTTGTGTCCTTGTTTGATTCAAACTCTGGTTTAAAGTTAGTTAACTCTATTGAGTTACAAAGCCACTGTAGCTTATTGTGTCATATATTTGTTCCTTGATTAAATTTCTTGATCACATATAACCAACAAATGAATTAAAATGGAGGATTTATCTGTAGCTTTGCAGTACTTTTTTTTTATTGTTTACCTTGACTACATTTATCCTTGTCTATCATTGGATTTGAATTCTGATTTTGATTCTAGTTTGTATATTCTATAAATTGTCTAGAATTGTAGAAATAGTATAAATAGTCTACAGGAAAGAACAATTACAATCTCCATTAAGTGATATCTTGGTTAGTGTTCTTCAATAAACTCAGCACTGGTATATTTGCTGTAGGATTTAGGGGTCGTGAAAGAGGTGGCAACTAATCCATACAAGGAGTGTAATGTTATACAACTTTTATATTTGTGTAGCATTTTGGGGCTTATTCAGTCAGGTCTTTCATTTGACCCTCCTAATAATCATGTGCTATTGGCAGGGCAGGCATCATTGTCCTCATTTTGTAAATGTGAAAGACTGAGGCTCAGAAAGGTGAAATGATTTGTCCTAGATCAAAAGCAAATCACTGGCAATATCTAGTCTGTAGATTCTAGTGTATTTTCCATTGCATCATGAAAAACTCAAACTCAAAGTAAAAAAACTCAAACCAAACTCACTGTTGTCAAGTCAGATCTGACTCACAGTGACCCCTCCTTGGGTTTCAGAAGCAGTATCCCTACAAAAGTAGATTTCCCCATCTTCCTTCTGAGGAGTGGCTGGTAGGTTTGAACTATCAGCCTTCTGGTTAGCAGTCAAATGTCTGGTGGCACTATGGCACCAGAGTTCCTAACTCAAAGTGAGTTATGTACTTCAATGATCTAAGTCAGGTGCGCTTTAAGTGAATACTTACTACTGGCATTATTTGCATCTGTTGGGGGAAATGGTCAACTTCAAGCAACAGAAAGCTTGACTTAGAAGAATGATGATGGAGAGAAGGAAAATGGTGTCTCTTTAGTAGACCCCACACTAATTCCATCTAGCATCTCAGTGCCTGAAAAACTAGGTGCAGCAGTTTGAAATAGGGATTCTGGTGCTCTGAACAGCTCATTAAGTCAGAGTATGCCAAACTCAGGGGAGTAGGATTAGAAAGGAGAAAGGGGCAGGGGAAAAATAACAAAAACAGGGGAATTTTCCCTGCTGAGCACTGACCGGCAAGCAAGAAAGGCCATCGGAGACCTCCCTGGGGTAGGGGAGAGAATGCACCACACCAGAGAACCAGCGGCCACCTCATGGATCTACCTTCAGCAACTGCTTTTTTTGGTAAACTTGGGACTGCTGGGTGTGAACAGGCATTTCTCTGGCTCCAGAACCACTGAAACCCAAGCAGAGAACATTAGCGCCGCAAGTGGAAGGGCCCTGGGAGGAACTCCCACAGTGGATGGCAGAATGGGGCAGTTATCTCAGGTCAGCTTTTGGTGCAGAGGGGCCTCAAAAGCAGGGTTTTGTGTGTGTCTGAACCTGGTGGAAAGTGGCGGCCCCTAACAATTGGAGTCCTTGCTGAACTTGAGCTATTGTTGTTGTTGTTGTTATATGCCGTCGAGTCAGCCCTGACTCATAGCGACCCCTCCTTGGGTTTCCGAGGCAGTATCACTACGGAAGTAGGATT